>NC_064931.1:690138925-690253925 GCF_023897955.1 Schistocerca gregaria | reverse complement strand
AGATGTACGCCACCCAATGTAGCCTTCTGTATGCGCTGGCCGACAGGCAATGAACACTGGGTAGGTTGTTGCAACTCTGAATAGCGATCATATTTAAGAAATGTTTACTGTCTTTGACTCGTCGTCCTAAAGGTTCAGTATTAGGGTACGCTTAGACCTGGTGTCTAGCAGTAGAGGGAGACTAAGCAAATTACAGGGTGTTACACGCTCTCTTCTGGCGTTGCGCGGGAACAAATAGAGATTTGTTTTAGATCGAAAAACCTGAGGTCATACGAGCCCACATCAAAGTTATAGAACATGAAGACATAAGTTAAAGAACAACTGAACGTCAATCCTAATTTATATATGAGAAGACAGCTGAAAGCATGGATATGGAGAAAGGGTTACAAGGGACACCATACAGAAACGGAGGTCTAGAACTAAAAATTAAATTGCCTTCACCATATTTCTTTGAAGGATGAAAAGTAAAACGCGGTCGACAACCCGAGCATCGTTTGCTATAACGGCCGCTAACTCAGAAGGCGAACCCAAACAGTTAAAAAACAATGGACATTCCGCCAGGAAGTGGCACAATGTCTACAAAGTGGTGGGGAGCGCCACTTATCAAATGACGATGGCTAAAAAGGCAGCGCCAATACAGAACCTAGTTAAATGACACCTTCCGCCGGCCGGCGTGGCCGAGCGGTTCTAGGCGCTTCAGTCTGGAACCGCGCGACCTCTACGGTAGCAGGTTCGAATCCTGCCTCGGGCATGGAAGTGTGTCTTGTCCTTAGATTAGTTAGGTCTAAGTAGCTCTAAGTTCTAGGGGACTGATGATCTAAGATGTTAAGTCTCGTAGTCCTAAAGGCCATTTGACCTCTTCCCGTGGGAAGGACCGAGAGGAGGTCGTCCAAGCCGCTGGAAGAGGCTTAATAATCCTGAGCTTATTCCCCATGATGGGAGGACCAATAGCAAGAAAATAGTTTTTCTCTCTTATAACAGGTGTTATTTAAAAACCTGCTGGTCTGTTAATTAGGCAATAGGAGAGTGCTGTTATTTTAAAACAGAAGCCGAACGGTACCACGTGTTAGTTTGTGTACTTGCGCAGTCGAGTCGTTACGGTATTCTATTTTCTGCCCCGCAAACATTACAGTGGTGTAACCAGCCGGCGTTCACTGCTTTGTGGACGTCAGACGTTAGCGAAGAGGCAGACATCACTCACTCCTATCGCGCAATCCGTCTGTTTTTTGCCGCCTCTTATGCCAACCTCTGGCAGTAATTTGGGAGGATCCAGTATAAAGTTAAAATCCGGCAGCAGTACTGATACTTTTAGCTACCGTATGTAAATGTTTGCCGCCACGGTGCAATGAAGAAAATAAATGAAGTAAATGACGAAAATTTTAATGTTAGAGTTAGGTCAGAGTAGGTGCAAAAATGGAACTGCAGATCTTAATTGTTTTCAGCAGTATTTGCAGTAGCTTTCTCATTTCAAAACTAAACAATCCGCGTTTTTTTAATGGTTCTAGAGGTATGTGCTATAACGTTTATTCCGCTCACAGTAGCTTTTAGTGTTGGGAGTATGCACGAAATGAAGACTGGAGGAGGCTCTAAATACCTGTCGACGACCACCTCGCTCTGTTTGGATTAGGCTGGGGCGGCAGGCAATGTGTCTGACCATCAACTCATTTAGGAGGGGTAAAAAATTTAAATCTCGCTCGCCGCACGGGGATTACAAGTCCTTTCCTCGCGAATACGAAATTACTACACCTCGACGAGTCCTCTCGACAGTTTGTATAAATGCTGCAAGGAAAAATAGGGCGAGCAGGATTTTTCAAGCACCAAAGCTTTTCTGCGTCGATATTCGTGAATCAAAGAATGCCGACACCTTTCACGAGACATCAATAACCTTTTTACGATTAAAGAGTTTCTTTCGAAACACCGCAGACTTCGAGACATTAAAATAAAGTTTTCTTTAAAGGCATTCGAAAGCTCCAGGAAAGGTAGAATTATTTTGCGACCCCAAACTACGACTGCAGTAGAATGATTCCCAAAATTCGTCAACGGTTAGCGGGAAGGACGATTATCGGTAGCCTCTGCGTAAAGTCAATTTCTCTCATTCTGTCGCCGTAATAACTACGCAGCGCGGATGTCGAGGGAAACAAGATTTTCTCGACTTTCTCGCACGTGGGATTTTGGAATTTTGAGAGCGACGATCTACGCAGTGGACAGTGCTTGTGACTTCCACAGGAGTTCCACCACACTCGCCCTCACTCCACAAATCTGAGGTGACCCCGCTCCATCGTCTGTTTTCCGCTACTGCAATTTGACAAGGGGATGGACTGTACAACAATCGTCAACAGTTCACTGAGCGAAAACTACTTGCTACTGTAACTTCCCTTTGGGAATCACCCTTCACTATAATTCTGCTAATCAACTGCAGTCATCTGCTCAGATTTATGTGGCAGTTCCATCGTCAACGATTCCGTACTCAGCGGGTGTGACTTAATCCAATGACTCATCGCCGATCAATTATCGTGTCTTTTCGTCTACTGTCGCGCTTTAAATTACATTTATTTTCGCTTAGGGTCAGTTAACATGCTTCGAACCGAGCCCAACGATTTTCAAATAGTCTTACCAATCTTTACGTTCGAACGTTATGGCCAAACCGCCTTTGGAAACAAACGGTTGGTTGGTTGGTTGGTTGGTTGAAAGGAGGGGAAAGGGACCAAACTGCGAAGTCATCGGTCCCTTGCTCCCGGTAAAATAATTACACACAAGGGAAAGAAGGAAAGGAAGGAGACGTGCAGCACAATAACAGGAGAATGGAAGAACGAAAAGAACGACAGGAGGATACCCAACACTACTATGGACAAAACAGGAAAAGAAAACCACAGTGAGAAGTGAGAAGCAAGAACCAAGTAGAAGGGATAGAAACAAGAGCAGATGACCGTGGCTGGCCGACCACGAGAATAAAAAGGAAAAGCCGGCCACTCCGCCACACATTAAAACATCCAGCCTAAAAGCATTAGAGTGGAGAACACAAAGGGATAAAGGACATGCGCTAAAACTTATGTAGAATTAAAAAACCCACCGTCACGTATAAAACGTATAACTAAATTAGCCGATGAGGCGGTAACTCAAGATTCCGACGCCGGGCAGCCAAAGGAAGACAGCTTATCAAGATATGGCTCACTGTCAACCGGACGCCGCACCGAATCTGAGGTGGTCAGCACGGTGCAAGAGGTAGCCGTGTGTCATCCAAGTGTGGCCAATGCGGAGCCGACAGAGAACCACAGAGCCCATCTCCATAAGCAGTTTTCGCGTAGCCTGTCGGCAAGTTCGTTGTCTCGGATTCCGACATGACCTGGCATCCAGACGAACACCACTGATCGACTGGACCGTTCCAGGGCATAGATGGAATCCTGGGTGGTCGCTACCAAAGTATGACGAGGTGTTGCAACACACCGATCTTCTGAAGGGACGGAACAGCTAAAAGGCTTAGGTAGTCGGACTGCAGCTTCATTCTCCGACACTCCGACGTGACCAGCGACCCACGTGACCATCACGTTGGCTCTATCATTAGCGAGTGAATAGAGCCATTATATTCGTTGTACTAAGGCGTGACATGATGTGTATAGCACACAGAGGCTATGGAGGGCACTGCGTGAATCACAGTGTAACACACAATTGAGAAGCCTGTGTCTTCAGATGTATTGGGTGGTTCAAATGGCTCTGAGCACTATGGGACTTAACATCTGTGGTCATCAGTCCCCTAGAACTTAAAACTACTTAAACCTAACTAATGTAAGGACATCACACACATCCATGCCCGAGGCAGGATTCGAACATGCGACTTTAGCGGTCGCGCGGTTCCAGTCTGTAGCGCCTAGAACCGCTCGGCCACTCCGGCCGGCTGTACTGGGTGGCCTGACAGGGGGCGAAAAGCTGTGCAGTAAGAATCGAGCACTGTTCGAGAATCCGGTATCTAAAATGTTTTCCGCTAATGACAAAGGTGCATCCGATACCACAGTCGGCCTTACAGCCATCAGTGTAGACGAAGGTGCTGTCTCCAAGTCGTGTGCAAAGTTCGAGAAACTTAGAGCGATAGGGCGAATCAAGAGAAGCGTCCTCAGGACGCGAACTGAGTTCAAGATAAACGCAGAGCCCTGCACGAAGCCGAGGCGGTGAAGGGCTCTCGTCCACCGGAAACGTGGCAGGTAATGTCAGTTTAAGCTTCTGAAGCAGTGTACGAAAATGGTCTCCAGGACGCTACACAGGACGCTTGCCCGTATTGGTGATCAAGGGCGTCACTAACACAGGGCGCATATGATGGATAGTTGGGCATTTGGGCACAGACGATAGCTGGTACACGTATCTGCTGAGGAGAAAACACCAGCGGTAGTTCGGCAGAGTCTGCTTAGGGACTCATAATTGGGCTAGTCTAGAATGACCCTGTGGATTGTGTTGAGACTGCGTAAAACAGACTCGTGCAGATGACTAAACGAGACACCCCATAGTCCACGGATTGGTATAAGCGGAGGAGTATTTTCTACATCTACATCCATACTCCGCAAGCCACCTGATGGTGTGTGGCGGAGGGTACCCCTGAGTACCTCTATCGGTTCTCCCTTCTATTCCAGTTTCGTATTGTTCGTGGAAAGAAGGATTGTCGGTATGCTTCTGTGTGGGCTCTAATCTCCCTGATTTTATCTTCATGGTCTCTTCGCGAGATATACGTAGGAGGGAGCAATACACTGCTTGACTCTTCGGTGAAGGTATGGTATGTTCTCGAAACTTTAACAAAAGCCCGTACCGAGCTACTAAGCGTCTCTCATGCAGAGTCTTCCACTGGAGTTTATCATCTCCGCAACGCTTTCCCGATTACTAAATGATCCTGCAACGAAGCGCGCTGATCTCCGTTGGATATCTCTCTCTCTCTCTCTCTCTCTCTCTCTCTCCCTCTCCTATCCCACACTGCTGAGCAGTATTCAAGCAGTGGGCGAACAAGCGTACTTTAACCCACTTCCTTTGTTTTCCGATTCGCTCCCCATGAAGTAGCGTTTAAAACCCTGTCACACGATACTTTATTCATTGGACTTACGTCCTTACACAATTTTGACTCAGTAAGCGTATTATCGATGGTAAGACCGTTTCGGTATCAGACTAAATTTGTGACTGTATAGAAGATTTTTCGGTAGGCAGAAAGCAGCGAATATTGCACAGAGAGAGACAGGCAAGTGTAGAAGTAATTTCAGGTGTGCCCGAAGGAAGTCTATTGTGATCTTTGCTGTTCATGTTAATAACCTCCCAGAAAATAATAAGAGGTTAATTCTTACAATAAAATGAAAAAAGCGGTCAGTCACTGTCAATAACACTATTTATTAAGAAATCTATCGTCGTTAGAGTTTTACTAACAGGCAACTGTTTGTGTTTAGAGCTAAATGTAGTTTACACTGTAGATGTGGAGTGTCGGTAACGCCGCTATTTGTTCTTAATAAAAAGCATTAGTAACAGCGACAGTTTTTACGTTGGCAGAATTAACCTGCATTTTCACACAGTCACGGTGTCACCGTACCAATTTTCAACAAAATAACAATAGTGACGTCAGACTTTTTGCAGATGATGCAGTTATCTATAATGAAGTACTACGTGAAAGAAGCATTCAGTTAGACACTGAAATTTTATCAAAGTGGTGCAAACTCTGCTGTAAGTAGGAATGTAATATTGCACACTTTACAAAACGCAGAAACCAAACATCCAATGGAACAATATCGATGAGACAACTGGTATCCGTCAACTCGTACTAACACCTCAGTGTGACAATATGTTGGGATGAACGACCATACAGGCGGAACAATCGTGCTGAACATCCTAGATCATTCACAAAGTGTATGGGACCATACCAAATATTAAATACTAAACAATAGATATTCGATACGCACAAGAAAAGGGCAGCGCGAAACGTGACATGTTTGTAAGAGTCGCAGAGACGCTGAGAAAATTCTACTGGCGGACTATATTAAAACATTTAGTGAGGACTCTAGGAACATGCAACAATCTCTTGCATATCGCTAATGTACCTAATCTCGCATATAGTTGCCGACGAATGTTCCGGATTGTACGGAAGATGCACAACCAAGTGCAGTAAGTGAAAGCCTGCACTGTACGATGGGAGACTCACGTGTAGTGCCTAACGCTTAGTAGATTCAAGTAAGTTTGAAGCAGTGATTTGAGAAGCGCGGCGCAGGCAGGGCTGTTGCGGCGCAATGCGTGCGGCCGCTATCACAAAGCCAATGCTGTATCTTATCTGGTTCGGCCAAAGCGCGGGCCCCAGACACCAGCAACTAACGCCGTCCGGGCAACAACCCACTACGCCGGCGCCACGGAATCCGAAGAGCTTCAGTGGCGGTTCTAACATTTGTCTTATATTGTCCGTCATTACGCTATTACCGACAATTACGCCGCACATGGCTCTCGTTTGTCTCGTCACACTCTCGAAGTCTCTCAGAGAGCAGTAAAACCTCTTACATTTGGCAGCTGGTGTCTACGGAGTGTGTTGCAGATCGCTCGAAGGTACGATTGTCAGAGCACTTGGTGTTGATTACGAGTTGGAGAATGCAAATCTTTCGTCGTAAGCGACATTGGCAAATGGACATGTCTGTTACTTAAAGAGTGTATGGATTGATAAAATTTTCTTACGAATATATCAAATGGATAACAAAATAATTATTTAAATTAACTTCAATATAAAACGTTTTTAAAACAGTAAAAAGTGTAAAGCAATTTATTCTAGCCTCAAACAGATTGCTACTACAGGATATATTCCGAAGCCCACAGTGAGTTTTCCACATATGAAAATACTTGTAAAATTTGAAACGGAAAACGTGGGGCGGGTGCAACAAGAATTGAAGTATTCATGTCTTTTTTTTTACGCGCCCCACGTTTTTCGTTTTAGATTCTATAAGTAAGCTACTATAATTTCATAGGCACAAATTTTCACGACTTTAGGCTTAGGAATCTGTATGGGGCTAGGAGAAGCAATTTTATATTTAAGTTTTCTTCTTTAAATACTTGTTTTGCTATTTTTAGTTGTGTGTCACATTTTTCCATCTATTTCAAACATTTTGATAAGATTAAAACAGAGGCGTGTGGTGAAATTTCAGGATCATTTCAGTTTCTCTTCGCCTGAGTGAACCAATCCATTGCTTCGCCCTACTGTTCTCACGGAAAGACCCCGAAGGTAAAAATTAGAGAGAATCGAACTTACACGGGGACTTAATCATCGACCGTTGTTACCACAGAAGATTCGCAAGTGCAACAGTGGTAGCCTGTGTCACACGTCAACAGCAACGGAGCTGAATATTAGTGTCATCAACGTCTGAGCTATGTTGAAAGTTAAGACACGAATTGGGAAGTTAGTTTAACACCAATTGTAAAATTTTAAACGAACAGACAAGAAAGTGAGCTAGTAAAAAAGTGTGATACAGCCCAAGGATATGCACGTATCCACAAGCACGTTCGTGCTCAGTTCCTTTCGCTTTAATAAAACTACAGTACACTGACGATATTAAATAATGAACATGAGAATAATAAAAAAAGGAGAAGGAGGCTTCATGTTTCTCTTGTGGACAACCGTTGGGAACAGTGTAAGCGTCAAGCACTTCCCTCCCACCACCCTTTCTCTCGCTGGACCAATCAGAAATTTACTCATCTTCATCCAACCATCACGCCTTTACAACTTGCATATGCGATCCCATTTTCAGCCCGGGAGCTCTCCGAGGTGGAATAAAGACAATTACGACATCTAAACAAAACAAACCAATATTATTAAGACATGCGAGATTACCACAGGTCCCGTATATTAACTACAGGGAAATCACGTATGCCCACTGCTATTAACGGAATTACGACTGATCCACAGAATCCCAAAGAGAAACTCTGTACAGCCAGCACACTGAAGTATTTATTATTAATATCGGATATTAATTTAGCGTAAAATACAATTCTGGAACCACATCGACGATGGGCTAGATCCGCCAGTTTTCCCAGACATGTCACTCTAAGACTCGTAATTCCTCAGCACACACAAACGAGGCTGACCAATGACCACAAGCAGAAAAAACCCTTTTCCTACATACAAAATCAAACCCCGAGATGTCACGGTAGCTATCCCGCTATACGATAAAAAATGCGACCTTTGTGATCGAGCATAGTTTGTCAGTAAGCATATTCTCCAAAGACCAATTAACCTACCACCATGCGAAATCCAATTCCGAACACCACACGCACAATGGGCTCTGGAAAACGGGCTGCACATACCCGGTAACAGTGCAATCAGCAGCACATTTATACCGAGATGGTGCGCGGAACTGTCGGCGCTACGGACCTAGAAACCGCGGACCGGCGTGTCCACCGTGCGCCTGCTGACAGCCCTGGGAATGCTGAGCGGAGGAAGGCCGTGCACCTCCGCGGCTGCTAGTCCAGAAGTATCCAAAGCGAGGGAAGCTGCCTACGCATAGCTGATCAATTGAGGGAATCTACGACCTGCGTTTGTCGCTAGGAGTAATGGCTAAGACATTCCTCTTCTCCTTAGAGGTTATGACCGAACGTGCCTTCATCTGGAGTCCTTACTGATATGTTTTCGTTATCAATATGGATAATCGACTCATTGTGTTCTACGTCTGCGGACTATTATTTATCTACTTTAATTATTTAACGGGGAAATCGATTACACGCACTTGTACTATTGGTACACCACAGTCCTTTAACAGGAATAGCGACGAGATAACGTAGGGATTAGAATTCTCAATCCGCGTAACGACAGGCAGTGCATATTTGCTAAGAAACGATATTGCAAAACCGTGCAGAAGGAGTTTAAAGATTTAGTTGAGAATGACAAAGCAAAATTACTATGATCGACAGACGGGATTCGTTGTCTTGTACATAAAGAACTCTACTAAATTTGCAGGCCTGCAGCACGTGAAGAAATTGGTTGTACGAATAGTAAAATTTCTGAACATGCACGGATTATTCCGTTGTCAGTTGCAACCTAGTGGAACTGTACGAAGAGTACATATATTACTGCAAAGTAACTTTGTTAAGTCGGGGGGGGGGGGGGGGGGGGGTGCGGCACGCCCGGCACAATTTTTAGATTTAAAACTCGCTGCTGTTCAGTTTAGGAAGAAAACTGAATTTAGAACATTCGGAATGGATTGCAGATTTTACATTTTAAGCGGACTTGACTCCACACTGTTCGCAGCAACACATTGCAAGGTAACTTCTGATTTGAAGGGGATGCATTTAAAAAGAAAATCGCGTTGTAGAAGGGTCACATTCTGATAAAGAGAAAACGCGAGGTTTGAAGAATTAATTGTGGCGTCTAAAGAATTACAAAGCTAGTTTTAATAAAGATTTTGAGGAAAGTGTCAATCTTACATCTGTTTATGTGCTGTTTTTAAGACCGTTTGCTGTTTTGGTTGAAAGTGCCCATGTGCATATTTCGATTTAAGTGACTGATGGTCTGCAAGGTAATTTCAGTTTTAATAACAAATCTTTATGTTTAAACTGTCCAGGCGTCTACCTTGCTTTCCTTTCCTTAGGTAGAGTTCCGAAGTCTCCATAATGGGGTTGCAAAATTGCTATAACATTTCGATCGACGTATTTGTGTGTAAAACATTTCTTCGATTGTGAAAGTAAAGTCACGATTACAATGTAATTCGAATGCAGAACTCTGCAATTGTGTGTCTTTATGTAGACAGTTAGTACGAAATAAAAATTCTATACTTCTCCAGTACGCCGCAAATAATCAAATAATAGTGACTGTAACCTGTGTTGTGTAGAAATGTGAAATATAAAACTAAATAGTATGCAGTACGACTGCACTGCCATCTACATGCGGCGCATTCGAACTTTTCCCCTTTCCCCTACTCGCGCTCAAAAAAATGGTTCAAATGGCTCTGAGCACTATGGGACTGAACATCTGAGGTCATCAGTCCCCTAGAACTTTGAACTACTTAAACCTAACTAACCTAAGGACATCTCTCACATCCATGCCCGAGGCAGGATGCGAACTTGTGACCGTAACAGCAGCGCGGTTCGGGACTGAAGCGCCTAGAACCCTTCTGCCACAGCGGCCGGCTTACCCACGCTCAGATAGCATGGCGTGACGGTGGGTGTAACGTGCAGTGAAGCTTAGCGCTTGGGCAGGCGTGCCCTAGCCGAGGGCCGATATCTCGGCCGCCTCTGGTTTTATGAACGTGGTCTATAATTATCGCAATAAGTACTTCCACAGAAAGATATTTTACTGAGAGTACAGTGCTTATATTCGTATAATTCTGAACAAATATTACACAATGAGATTTTCACTCTGCAGCGGAGTGTGCGCCGATATGAAACTTCCTGGCAGATTAAAACTGTGTGCCGGACCGAGACTCGAACTCGGGACCTTTGCCTTTCGCGGCCAAGTACTCTATCAACTGAGCTACCCAGGCACTACTCACGCCCCGTCCTCACAGCTTTACTTCTGCCAGTACCTCGTCTCCTACCTTCCAATCTTTACAGAAGCTCTCCTGCTCAGTTGGTAGAGCACTTGCCCGCGAAAGGCAAAGGTCCCGTTTTCGAGTCTCGGTCCGGCACACAGTTTTAATGTGCCAGGAAGTTTCAAATATTACACACACTATGGTACCTTGTGCCACTCTCAAAAACTGAGCTAGAGAGAGGAAAATCTTTTCTATTTCCCCTTATATAACGCAGACTGTCAGTTCTCAAAACTGTTTCCATGCGGGGTGGGAGGGGGGGGGAGAGGGAGGGAGGGGGGGAGAGAGAGAGAGAGAGAGAGAGAGAGAGAGAGAGAGAGAGAGAGAGAGAGAGAGAGAGAGAGAGAGAGAGAGAGAGAGAGAGAGAGAGAGAGAGAGAGAGGGGGGGGGGGGGGCAGGTCGAGTATTGACCAATTTTCGCTCACATAAAACTAGCATGTTGACTGAATCCTACCAGTAGCTAGTGCAGCATGATGTTATTGGTTTTCTGGGAAGTCTTCCACTAACTTAGTACAGATTGTGTTGCAGCATTTCCACACGCACTCAAAGACTTACAGCTACCAAGTGTGACCAGCAACCTTATGAAACACACGGGTTGATAAATTTTTCCCTTCTTTGTAACAATGTGTACGAATCTGTTTCGTGATAAATGTATTGCAAGGTAACAACATGTGTTTCCAAAACTTATTTTCATCGGTTTCCATCACGATGGGACAAGACAGGTTACTGGATATTTGCCTCAGAACGTTTTTATTTTCCTCGAGCAATCGGCTTAATAAAATCTCGCTATGCATGCAAAAACTGCTACTGTTCCTCTAAGAAGTGTCATGCTCTGTAGTTCACTCCGATATTATACGATTAGCGATTCCTCATCGACGGCAATGTCGTAGGCGGGGGCGTCGTCAGAGTGAGAGGTGGATTCGTGATAAAACAACGTTCGACACCTCTTTATTTTACTGTGCAAGTAAGAATTAGCGTGTATTTTTGCTACTAAATAAAGCACTTTTGTAAAGAAGACTGTACGAGTAAACTCAGAAGTTCACAGACACGTATTAAAATATTGGAAAGTTTTTTTATTCCTACGACTGCTTCGCGGTTCGACAGGTGAGACACTAACATCCTTATCGAGGTGGCCGCCAGTTTGAGGGCTGCTGCTCTCTTATTTCGTTCTAACGGTTGAAGCGGCTGCCACAGTCTTCCGGACGCTCGGATCGCGAGCGGGGAAAAGGAATGTCTTAGCCGTTACTCCTAGCGACAAACGCAAGTCGTTGATTCCCCCAATTCATGAGCTATGCGTAGGCCGCTTCCCCCGCTGTGGTGCACGGCCATCGTCCGCTCAGGATTCCCAGGGCTGTCTGCAGGCTCACGGCGGACACGTCGCCACCGCGGTTTCTAGGTCTGTAGCGCAGATAGATCCGCGCAGCTTCTCGTCATACGTGTGGTGCTGATTGTACTGTTATCGGGTATGTGCAACTCATTTACCAGCGCTCATTTTGCGTGTGGTGTTCGGAATTTGAATTCGTATGGTGATCGGTTAACTGATTTTAGGAGAATATGCTTATCGACAAATTGTGCACGATCTGTAACGTTGCATTTTTACCGTATATCTGAACACTTATCGATATCTCTCTGGGCTTATGGCTTTGTCCGTAGAAACAGGTTTTTCTGCAATGTGGTCATTGCTCCACCTCGTTTATGTGTGGTGGGTAGTATTTCTACGAGTGTTATAGTGACGTCGCGCTGTGATATTGCAAGGGTTCCGTGACTGTTTCGAAAGCACATTTGTTGCGGGAGGAATATATTCCCACTCGGTCCCGATAGGGAAAGGGTGGTAGGGAGTGAAGTGCTTGGCGCTTGAACTGTGATTTATCTGCAAATGTATCGGCGAGCTACGACTGACTTGCCCTTTTTGCCCCCTTCCCTCTCACCATCCTTTCTCTCGCTGAACCAATCCGAAACTTCCTCCTACTCTTCCCCCAACCATCGTACTTTTCAAACATGCATACGTGATCTTATTTTCAGCCATGTCGCTCTCCGAGGTGGAATCAAGATACTTTATTACGATATCTGGACAAAACAATATGTTGCGTATATTAAAGGAAAACCGTTTTACGATCGTTGCTATTAACGTAATTTCGACTCATTTACGAAATTCCAAAGAGAAACGCTGGAAGCCAGCACACTGCAATATCTGCTACGAAAACTTGTCTGGGCATTAATAGTGAGTATCCTTCACATGTGGGTGGTACTCGTGGAACAGATATATCCCCCTCTCCCACTACCGGTAAACCCTACCGGACGTATCGGGCTATCATGCAGGCGACACCATTTTCGCTGATGTAATTTCCGTAAATGGTTGACTGTCTAGGTGCTTACTTTGCACCGCTTCGGTACACACGTACAGTATCGATGGTTGGAGGCATCAGAGTTTTACTATGACGTCACAGTTTCTAGTAACGTAGTGGTAGATTATCTCTCGTGGTGCGGGATTTATTGTACGAGGGTTGGAACTTCAATAGTGGCAACTATTTACAGCCCGTACAAAATGGTTCAAATGGCTCTGAGCACTATGGGACTTGACATCTGAGGTCATCAGTCCCCCAGAACTTAGAACTACTTAAACCTAACTAACCTAAGGACATCACACACATCCATGCCCGAGGCAGGATTCGGACCTGTGAGCGTAGCAGTCGCGCGGTTGCAAACTAGCGCCTAGAACCGCTAGGCCACTCCGGCCGGCATAGCTCGTACAAAACGGATACTTCTTTCAAAGTTGTACTGACCTTCAGAGTAGTCACCAGCATTCTGTATAACCCGTTGCGAGCGATGTGCACGTCAAAGGATACTCTTAGCAGCGCCAGTTGTGTTGACAGTTCGAGCGGTGCGGTCTACTGCCCGACAAATTTGCAGAAATTCTGAAGCGAATGCCGTGAAGAGTTTCCTTCAGTTTAGAAATCGAGTTCAACTAACGAGGGCTTAAGTCAGGGGAGTGCAGGTGGTGGTATAGCACATAGCAGCCCCATCAGTCAAATCAGTAACAGCTTGCAATGTACGTGCTTGAGTACTGTCCTGCGAAATGATCGTCAGGTCCTGCAGAAAATGTCATCACTTCTGTCTCTATGCTGTTCATTTTTGGAGCACAACCTACGACCAGCTTAGAGACAAAAGTGACGACACTTTCTGCAGGATCTGACCATCATTTTGCAGGACAGTGCTCAAGCATGTACAGTGCAAGCTATTACTGATTTGCTTGACTGATGGGGCTGCTAAGTGCTATACCACCACCTGCACTCCCCTGACTTAAGCCCTCGTTAGTTCAACTCGATTTCTGAACTGAAGGAAACACTTCACAGCATTAGCTTCAGAACTGCTACAAATTCGTCGGGCAATAGACCGCACGGCTCGAACTGTCAACACAACTGGCACTGCTAAGAGCATCTTACGACTTCCACATCGATAGCAACGGGTTATATCTACATCTACATCTACAATGCTGGTGACTACTTTGAAGGTCAGTAAAACTTTGAAACACGTATCTTTTTTGTAAGAGTTGTAAATAAATAGTTGCCACTATTGAAGTACCAACCCTCGTATTTGGTTCTCACTGCTGTGCAATTTCGGCTGTGAAGACATATCTGTATAGCATAACCGATAGAGGCGAATATACTTCAGTTAGAGTACGAGAAATCAAAATGCACAATGGTAAAAAGATAAGGGGGTTACCAAATTATCACCATCAACAATTTAATTCGTGGTACTGAGAGACCAGAGAGACACTGCCTAAGACCGGCAGTGTTCCTTTATATCTGAGTCATTTTAACTATCACTAGTAAGACGGATAATCAAAGTACTAAGCATTACTTTGAAAAAAGTTACCTAATTTGTTCGCACATGCCACAGTACATGGCACGTCACTAGAGCAGTTACAACAACAACGCCACTTTATCAGTGGGCTACGGGGATTTCAATGCGTAACAGGACTCTACACCTGTAGGTCTACCTGCAAAGCAAACATCACACAACTTTATATTTTCGAGATGATGATTAAAATTTTATGTCAGTTTCGTATGTAAATTCCGATACAGAAACATTCGAAACTATTTTCACAGTTGAAGCCATAGTAATTAAAACAAAATAAGAGATGTTAACTCATCCAACTTCAGCCAACACGGCATAATTTAATCCGTCACAAAAAGAGGAAGAAAGGTTTCATTGTGCGTTAAGAAAGAAAATGTTTCCAATTAGGCGTTTGAGACTCTCAGCCGACTCCTGTATGAACTGTTTCCCGTTGGGCGCATAGCGAGAAAATTTAGGCTGCTACGAACTGCCAGGGAATGTCAACCCGACGTTCTGACTTTTTTTGTCGAACAGCTACCTGCCACGGGACCAATTTTTGTCAAACCTGTCTTATGTTGACGACGGAAAAGAAAACAGTGCCACGCAACTGGTCCCCCTCTTTATAACCCGTCTCGATGCAACACACGAAACTCACAAGGACGGTGTCATTCTTATTCGTCTGAAACTCGTTTGCTTAGTCTGCCAGTTGTGCGATGTCACAGTTACACGAAAGTGCACTCAGACAAATCGTGCATCGCTTTACTGTCCCCGTAACGGACTTTGCCAATCGTGGTGACTATGTCAGTCTGTATACACATACAGTGAAACGCGATTCGAGTTTCGGTTTACGCGAATACTAGGTCGTGCGATGGAGGCAACGGATCGTGCTCGCAGCGGCCTGGACATGTCATACCGTCAGCTCGCGTCTCCTTCAATTCAGTTCGCACTCATTATCGTGACAACAGCGACTGACAACTAACACGTAACGTATATGGAAAAATACCGCTTTGTACGACTTTACCTTTATTACTTCGCTACCTTTTGATAGTAGGTTATCATTGGGCTTTGGTGCCGCAATTCAGAATAACCACTTTTTATCTTTATGTCACGCCTAAGGATTTCCGGTGTCAGGTTAAGCAATTGGGAGAGGTATAATGGTGGTCAGCCCCCTCCGTGTGTGTGTGTGTGTGTGTGTGTGTGTGTGTGTGTGTGTGTGTGTGTGTGTGCGCGCGCGCGCGCTTTTGGGGCGCTCAACGGCGAGGTTAGCGCCCTTACTTATATTAACGAATGTGGAGGGAAGTAGTAAACGGTGACCATATACGTTAAGCCAACAGGGAAGAAGAAACAATGCTATATAGGAGACTGAAACACAAGTTAAACGACAAAGGAGCGAAAAGGAAGGCACACGAAGATGTCACTGGCTGGCCACTTACGTAAAATATGAGCGAGCCTGTCACCCCACGAACATATTGAAACTATCTCCGTAAAATCTTGGTAATAGCCTTGCACAGGTCACAAAACTTAAAAACGAGAACCACATTCGTTTGACCACTGCCTAAAATCGACAGCAGATCTGTCGGCAAATCAGCCGCTGCCCGCTGGTCCGGAAAAAAAATGCAATCTAATAAATGTGGCGCACAGTATCTGTATGCCACAAGTTGCAGGGTCCTCTCGCCACGCGTCAGAGGACTGTGGCGAGTGGAGGAGGACCTCATCCCGTCGACGTGGTGGCTGGAAGGAAGTACGCTACTGTCTAGTTTTGGGCTTTGGGGCACGGAGCTTAATGTCGATTACTTCCACCCACTCGTCCTCGCACCCACGCAAGTCTATGCAGCCCAACAGCGACGTCATAGCACACAGGGGGATGGCACATTGAAAGACTGAAGATAGAGGCACGCCTCCATGGCTGCGAGATCCGCTCTTTCGTTTCCTACTAGTTCCTGATGCCCTGGTACCCAGCAGAAAGGCAGTGCCTTCAGGGTTCTGGCTTTCAGGTCTCTCAGGTGTGGCAACCATGACAATCTGGAGTCAAAAAAGAGGTTCAGAAGCCTCACTGAGTCTGTGAAATGTAGGATGGTGGCCGCCATATGCACGGCAGGTAAATTAAAAACATGACGAGAATGATTAAAATGAACAAACACGAACTTATCCGCAGAAAACTGAAAACCCGTCTTTGCAGCCCACTCCTCTAAACGCTGCACAGTAAATTGCAACTGGCGGCTCACTGTCGCAACACTGGAAGAGAAACACAAAACAGCAAAATCGTCCACAAACAAGGAGCACCCCTTACCGTAGACGTGATACTGTTGATGGCTACGGCAAAGAGGGTAAAACTTAAAACACTGCCCTGAGGGACACCATTCTCCAGTTCAAATCTAGACAGCGAGGCACCAACTTATTTCCTAAAAAACTGGTGAGACAGGAAAGACCGTAGAATATGGGAAGGCGGCCACGAAATCCCCACTGATGCAGTCGTGCGAAAATTCAGTGTCTACAAATAGTATCGCATGCCTTACTGATATCAAAGAATTACTGATACAGTGGTGGCTGCATAGGAAAGACTGCTGAATAGCTACCTCCAGCAGGGTCAGGTTGTCGACAATGGACCGAAATCTCCGAAGCCACACTGGGAGCGGCTAAGCAGTTGTCTGGTCTGCAACAACCAGATCAGACGACGGTTAACCATTCGCTCCAGGGTCCTCCCTAAGCATCTCGTTAAGGCGATACTCCTGTAATTACTGGGAGACATAGGTCCTTACCTGGTTTCAGGAGAGGTATCAGAATCGCCTCCCTCGACGCATTCGGGAACTTCTCTGTCTGCCATATAGGATTAAAACATTTGAGGAAGATTTCCTTTGACGACGCTGGCAAATGGCGAAGCATGCAGTTCCAGATTTGGTAGTGACCGGGTGCAGTATCACGAATCTTAGACAATGCTGATTCGAGCTCCTACATGGAGAAAGGAGAATTATAGGCCTCAGAACAGTTTGATCTTGAGTCCAACTTGCCACTCTCCGCCGTTGCACGGTAGCGACTACACGCCGGATCCTGGTTTGCATCGGCTGTAGAATTTGCAAAATGTTCAGCTAATGTCAGAGCGATGTCTCTGTGGGTCGTTTGGAGAGGCCCCTGTTTTAGCACTGCTGCAATTGATACACGACTGTGTTTACCAGATATCCCCCAGATGGCTTCCCACCCTTTTGTAGAACAAGTGTAACGGTTGATGGAGTCCAGAAACTCGTGCCATGGCCGTTTTCTGCTCTCCTCGAGGACGCGGCGAGCCTCGGCTCTCGCGATTCGACATACTGTGAGGTTGTTCGCTGTCGGGAGGCATTTAAACCGTCGAAGAGCCGCACGCCTGTTGGTTATTTATGTCCGCACTTTGTGGGGCGCTCAACTGCGCTGTTATCAGCGCCCGTACAAATTCCCAATCTTTTCTCAGTCTGATCTCGCCATGTTCATGAATGATGATGAAACGATGAGGACAACACAAACATCCAGTCATCTAGAGGCAGGTGTCCGCACTGAGTCCGTAGCGGTTCTTCCTCTGGACTAGGCGTATCATCTATGGGAAGAGCTGTTGCATCGACAGCTGTACTCCTCTAAGCTACCTGGGGACTTAGAGTAATGCAAGCGAGGTGAATGCCGGGATGATGAAATTGTGGTGATTCTGCTGTTATCAGTTACGTGCAGACCGTTCTACCAGCAGACCTGCACATGTGGAGGTCGCAAGTAGATTCCTGTATCAGGAAGTTTAATTGTAATTACGTGCGCACTTTTGGAAAAATCAGCTTATCGACAGATGGTGTGTAAACTCTGCAGCTGTCGAACGTCACATTTTATCGCATAACAATAGGTGTGCTATAACCGCTTTCCGTCGATGAGTTCGTACACAGAAATATTTTATTTTTTCTGCACTGCGGCCATTGCTCAGTCTCACTTGGGAGACAGCGACGTGTCCATGTATTCGGAGCCTTTAAGAGACTTCGCACACTCATATTTCGAGAGTTACTCGTATTTCTGTTCTGCCTGTGAGCACAGGCAGATGTCACCCATCATCAGTGTTCCTGCAGGATTGGATTTGTTGCTGAACTGTTTCCCGATGTGCCCAGTACGGTCAAGTGTCGCAGTGAATGTAGCAGTTTCGTCGCATTGCTTCACTCCTGTCCACATTTAATGGACAGGAACAGAAGTATTGGTAACTGTCCTCCTCGAATCTTCTACCACTGTCACACTAATAACGATTCAGTGTTTGTAACATGTAATTTTAGTATGCCTGGAAACTCTGGCTGACAGACTCTTTGGTTGGTAGCCAGTAAAACTGCATTAGTTACAGAATTTGCTATGACATTTTTACCAATAATGGGAAAGAGCTGATTTCTAAAACGCACATTAGTAATGGTGTGGAACCTTAGCAATGATAAATAACTCACTTTTGTACACATGCTGCTGAACTGTGATACGCTGAGATGAGAGAATCTTCTTTCAAGCGCTTCGGTGACTTATCAGTGGTTACTCAACACATGAAAAGGAGCAAGGGAGGCGTGGGATCGTGCACACCCACACGCACTTTCCCCACGCTCGTGTAGTCGTGGCAAAATACTAAAATACTAGAATTAGCTGAAACAAGTTAGAAGTTTCTTTGCCAGTGCATGTGGCTGGCTGACCACTAATAAAAACTGACCGAGAGCCAACCACTGTCAAAACATTGAAATATTGGGTAACTGTTCGATATAGCGATGTTTAAAGTGCTTAAATACCTGTGTCTCAGGTTACACGTATTCGAAAAGAAATGGGTGTGTAGTCAAAACTGGAAACTGGTTGCGATAATCGTGGTTGTCAATTGACTAAAATTTGACGAACCACACGTACTATCTAGGAGACAGCACACATTCACAATCTAGGAGAGCCGATTCTGGCAATCTACGCCAACGACATTACTTTTACCTCAACTTAAATCTCATTCCACAGTAGTGTATCACTATTGCGGACGTGCTCTTTTACATCTTTATTACCGTGGGGATGTGAGACACTCATATCGGAACCGAACGTTTTATGTCGGCAGAGAGATGTGCTGTTTTTCAGCAGAATGGGCGTAAACGTTCATTAAAAGTAACATCAGATTTACGGAGCACATGAAAGGCGTAGTTCTTAGTAACTGCTGTTAATAGCTTCCATGGTGAAGTTGGTAGAGCGTTAGATATACGTGCAAAGGGTCCTCTGTTCAAACCCCAATGACTATTTTCTTGATGTATTGTGCGTGGAAGTGTTATATGCGACAACATATTGATGACATGTGAAAGGGCTGTTTGGAGTTTAAAGCAATTTTCTCTTGGCAGTTTGCTTTCACTTCGTTTCTTTGAATCTTTGAAAGTAGTAAACCTATAGAGTAAATTTATAGTTTCACAGAATATACTATGAGCAGACAAAAATAAAGGAACAATTGCATGACACGTGCAGAAGTAGTAGTAGTAGTAGTAGTAGTAGTAGTAGTAAGTACGTAAGGTTCAACTAACTAAGGAAAATCAGACTGCCAGAAGAACATTGCTAGAAACTCCGAGAAGCCCATTTAAGTGTCAGGAAAATTATCTCCCATATAACAGCTTCATGCGTCAACAGAATTGTCATGAGTGGGGTTGGAAGGCGCGACCTTTGGTACGACGGCCGCACGCTCTACCAAATCCACACGAGATATTTACGAAACGATTACTGATACTGTTTTCCTGCGTTCCTTAGTTCTGGTGTTTCTTTTAACTGTTAGCTAGATAGCATCGCCGTGGAGGTTCCTTAATTCTTTACCAGCTCATAACCCGAGAGTATTCCAATCCTCTTCATACTGGGTAACACTCACGCTCGAGGCGGATAACCTGCAGAACTGTGTGGGAAGATACACTTTCTCCTGTATCAAGCGTAGGAAGAGAAGTTGACTACAATACCAGCACGAGTCTGAAACGCTGCCTGAACAGGCTAACCTACAGATGTGCTATCGTCTACTTATCTCCATCATACTCCGCATGTCAAACGGTTTGTGGTGGAGGGTACTTCTCGTACCACTGACTAATCCCCCCTTCCCTGTTCAACTCGAGAATAGCGCGTGGCGAGAATGACTGTCAGTAAACCTCTGTATTAGCTCTAATTTCTCCAATTTTCTCATTGCGATCATTTCGCGAAATGTATGTGGGACGAAGTAATATGTTCTCAGACTCTTCCCGGAAGGCGCTCTATCGAAACTTCAATAGTAAACCTCTCCGTGACGCACAAAGCCTCTCTTGTTAAGTGTGTTACTGGAATTCATTCTCTCTCTCTCTCTCTCTCTCTCTCTCTCTCTCTCTCTCTCTCTCTCTCTCTCTCTCCTACCAGCAATCCTATCCTGGTAAGGATTCCAGAGACATTAACAAGCGCCTGGTTACATTTCCTTAAGAGTCTTCCTATGGATCTCGGTCTGGCATATGCTTTTCCTACTATTTGTTTTATGTGGTCGTTCCACTTGACGCCGCTCTGGGTAGTAATCAAGGCATTTTACGTTAGACACTCTTTCCAGCAGTTTCTCATCAATAGTGTAGTTTTACTGCGGCGGATTTCTTTTCCTATGTGTGTACAATATGTTGCATTTATTTACGTTCAGGTCCAGTTGCCAGACCCTGTCTTCTGGAATTGCTACCGCATCATTAGCGAACAGTCAGAGCTTCCATCGATTTTTGTAGAGAAATTATATACATTGGAAACATTAACAGTTCTATCACACTTCCTCGGGGTGCTCCAGAAATTACCTTTACATGTGGCGATTTTGTTTCGTTAAGAGCGACATGTTGAGTTTCTATCTGCAAATAAGTCTTGAATCCAGTCACAGATCTGGTCAGTACTCTGTAAGCTCGATGTGACTGTGGTCCAGCTGAACAGTATTACAGCGATGCCCTGCAAGCTACAGCTGAAGCTGTTAATGAGGGTCAACTGGTAAGTAATGCATCCGAATTTATGTGAACTCTCTTTAATATTATTAAATAAAACAAGCGTTATTTTCATTCGGTATCATTCTTCACATATACGCATTAATTTCTCAACGTAGTAACCCTTCCAGCAAACACAGTTCACTCAGTGAGAGACCCGTTTGTTGGCGGAGCCACAATCTTCACCGCTTCATCATTGTCAAGAATAAGTTAGAAAATGGCTATGTGCACTATGAGACTTAACATCTGAGGTCATCAGTCCCCTAGAACTTAGAACTACTTAAACCTAACTAACCTAAGGACATCACACACATCCATGCCCGAGGCAGGATTTGAACCTGCGACCGTAGCGATCGCGCGGTTCCAGACTGAAGCGCCTAGAACCGCTCGGCCACACAGGCCAGCCAAGTATAAGTCCTCGAACGTGTTCTTTAAGTTTTGAAAGCAGATGGAAATAGGACGGGGCCAAGTCAGGGTTGTATGGAGGATGAACCCGAGGTGTAGAATTGTCGCTGATGCAGTGCTCGTCTGTGGCCTGACATTGTCATGCTGAAGGAGTGTTTGCTCCATTTCTGGACGAACTCTTCGACTTCGAAACTATTGCTGCACACGGTTTCTCATCCACCAACATAGTTAACTTAGACACCAACCTGTTACAACAATTCGGAACCCTGTAGTAGCAGAGGGTTACAACTTGTGTTAGTGAAGCGGGTAAACCGACCGAGTAATGTGCGTGACATTTAATACCCCAACCGATTTTGGTAACAGAATAATTTGGACGCATTACTTTTCAGCACACTGTTTTAGTATGGACCAATTTTCATTGATCTATGTTATTTGTCAATGACATCGTGTGAAAGTCATTTTCTTAAGTTTTGCACATCAGTGTAAAGGCTAAAAACTAACGTCAGCAGGCTCAACAACAGTAAAATATACAGAAAGTATACTGTTCGTGGCTGAGCAGTCATAGGCAAATGTTTAGAAAGATGGAATAGCACCCACTCTTACGGAGAAAGCGTAAGAACCTGTCCAGCTGTTTTGACATCAGATAGTAAAGGGTAAGGGATCACTAAGATCTTGCCTTCATCGGAGTGCTGTACTGTGAATATGGAATTTTACGCCAAAATGGTTTTTTGTACAGATTGATTTATAATTTGTTTCTCTTACGTATAATTTGTAATTTTCATAACGCAGTGCCGTAAGACAAAATAACCGGTGGGAGTCTCAGTGTGGGAACTTTAAAGGAATGCATTTGAGGAAAGTTAAATAGACTGATTGAAGACGAGAAGCCATTCTTCATGTAAGCATAGTTCTTTCAGAAACAACTTTTATTCGCAGGTTTCGCTCGCTGCTGTTTTAATGTGTGGGAATCATTATACTCTTTTGCCCAACCTACTATTTTCTTTCTCTAAGACGAACAATCGTCAGCGGCCTAGAATTTTATTGCATCCACAAGTGAAGTAGCATATTTACATCTCTTCGAGTAAAATACACCATCAGATGCGAGCATCTGTTTGCAGTTGCACGCCGAACCATCTAATCCCTCACTTTTTTTTTATTATTTAATTCCAGCCATCAGCCATGGGGCGAATTCGCAAACTTCTAACATTGGCAAGACGTTGTACCAGGCCCAAGCCGTATGGACTGAAAGGTACTTTACCAACTGTGAATAGAGCCTCGAAGTTTTGGGTATCCTGTCCGACATATATACACTCAACAACAAAGCCTCACCATTTGTAATACATGTATCTGACATTTCACGATCAAGTTTAGACGAAACCAGTTGTTTCTGTATTCCGTTACAAATGTGTTATGTATAGATGACTCTGGAGAGATAATTACTTGAACGGGGAAGATACACAAAGTCTGTTATAGTCGTTCAACAGAATGAAGATCATCACCGTTTAAATACTGTAAATTGCCATCTATTTGGAAGCTGACTAATATAGTTATGAGACACCGCAAACTACGATCCGTGTTTCAACTTTCACGATATGTAAGAAACTAAAAAAAAAAAACAAAAAAAAACGTTCCCATCCACAAACACTTTAAATCAGTACAGTGTGTTCAACCGTGACCGGTGTCATTTCGAAATTCCATCATCACACTACTTCGTTACAGACAACTCTTGAGGCCTTGTGTTGCAGTCTGTTGTATGACCGCGCTATGCATATTTCAGTGGATTTTTCGGTAGTAGCAACATTGCACAACACGTAATTCTTTATTCGTGTTTATAAAGTGTGCCGTATTCTACGAAGACAGCCAGAAGTTTGTCTTGACACCATAGACGACGTTCCATTTGCTTACTACATATTTATCACGACCACTTGACGAATTAGTAACCTCTCAATCTCAACGCATATGGCTGCGAACCAATTTGAGCATATGCATGTCAAACATTGTATAGTAACGTGTACCACATTGAAGTACTAATAAGGGAAACTCAAAATCGCAACCCCCCCCCCCCCCCCCGAATTAGTGGTAACATGGCCCAGTGAACATTCCGTCAAAAACTGAACGCAGATAAAGCATGAAAATATGAAGAGGGTATACTGAACTGTGAAAATCAAAGCACAATAGAAATAGTCAACTGTCCAAAGACGGGAAGTCCAACATACAGGAGCTGAGCGAGCAGTGTAGCCGTGGCCAAGTGGTCACGGTGTTGGACTGCCAAGCTTTGTGTCTGTGTCGTGGTGTAACGTCCGCTTGCAACAGCGATGTTTAAGGAAGAGACCTATAATGACAGCTGATTCTCCACAACTACTCTATTAGCACCCGAAAGGAAGTGGCTTTCGGACGGGAAGCGCAAACGTTTGATGACAACGCGACAAGTCAACCGAATCCTCCACCGGAAAACACGTCTGGTGTGTCATCCACGGGGCTGGTGACAGTGCGGGTGTCATAATAGGAATCTCTTACCGACGCACCTAATTCGTACGCCTAAGTGAGAGAGATGCCTCTTGCCCGATGTAGGTGTTCGTATGGGTGCGAATGTGATCACTCCCAAGGAAATGATGAAAACATAATAGTTTATCACATATGCTCCAACAAATGAACGTAACAGATTCACAACCACACAGTTTGTCTTTGCTCTGTCGAAACGAGTTTAACATTTTTGAAGTTGGTTTCCGTTTTGGAAGTTTTGACTCTTTAATACCTTTCTTGTAACATACTTCACTCCCGTTAATTTGTTGTTTTCCTTTCTGTACGTCTATGTGGTACCCCGCCTGCTCTCACATTTCATCACGTTTATCTACGACTATGACGTATTCTTACCCCGTGACTCAATCTATAACCCATGTACAGTACGGGAAGTGCCAAGACTACAGAAAGAGAACAAAAATTTCAATTACCGAACTGGCAGTTTATAATACTGTGAAAAAAATTAAAATTCAAACGGCACGAGGGAGTTTCGAAGCCGGCTCGTCTGCTTTATGGTCCCACACAGTGACCACTTAACCACGACGCTACGGCTGTTCATCTCAGCTCAATATTACACTTCTTAAGCTTTGACCTTTCGGTGTTTAAATTTTGCTTTTTTTCGCAGTTCAGTACATCTTCCTGTTTTGATGCTTGATCTGTGTTCAGTTTTTGACGGGCAATCCATTGGGCTATCTTACCACTAAATCAGAGAAAAGGGAAAGAGGGGGGGGGGGGGGTGCGATGGGCAGTGTACCTTTTAAGTATCCTCGTATCCAGAAACAGATGGCTCACGTCTGTTTGACGAGGAGCCAATGTTACTGGATCTATTCTACGGATCTAACACTGGTTAAACGTTCCGATTGTGTACTGTCGTATGAGAGGCAGAAAATATTATGGTGCTCCGACGTGTATGAATTATGCGCTATGCACGGATGGCCCTCCTAAATAGAGTGGATAATTTGTAACACAAATGAATGCTTGTGTGTATGTTCACACCTCCTCCTAACCAATGGACCGTTTTCAACAGAATTTGGTACTCATGTCCCTTTCTGTCAGGGAACAATCGCTGTGGGCGTAAGCTCAGGAGATATAGTTGGTTGGCTTAAAGAGAGAGAACGGACCAAACTACGAGGTCATCGGTCCCTTGTTCATAATAAAACAATGCCACAAGGGTGAGAATGAAACGGACGAAACATAACACAAAACGGAAAACGGAAAGAAAGGAAAAGCCACAAGAATGAAGGGGAAGACAACGAATACTAAAAGTAACAAATGAGAACAAGAGACGCTAGAAACAGAAGGGAGTAAAACATGAAATCTGATTACAGTGGCTGGTCAACAACGAGAATAAAAAGGGGAAAGCCAGCCACTCTAAAAGCACTAGAGTGGAGGACACGGAGGGACAAAGGACATGTGCTAAAACCTACAAAAATGTATCCACTCTCACGGATAAATCGTAAAACTAAAGCTGCTGTGGAGGCATTGTCGCCCAACACCGAAGGCAGGGTGCTGGGAAAGTTAAGTCTGCCGCAGAGCGGCTGAAAGTGGGCAGTCCAGCAAGAGGTGGACGACTGTCATTTGGGAGCCACAGCGACACAGAGGTGGGTCCTCGCGACGGAGTAGGTAACCATGCGAAGCCGCCAGAGGACAACTGATTCCCTGCGAGAGGCCTGCATGGAAGACTTCCACACGTTCATCGTCTCCTTAATGACACGCAGTTTGATGTGCGTGCTGTTATGCCATTCCGTCTCCAAAAGCCGGAAAACCCTGCGGTGTAAGAAAGAACGCAGGTCAGATTCGGAGATGCCTATCTCCATATGCGGTTTCCGCGTCGCCTGCTAGGCCATCCTGTCGGCATGTTCGTTGCCGGGGATTCCGACGTGTCCTGGAGTCCACACAAACACCACGGAAGGGCGGGACTGTTCCAGAGCATAGATGGACTCCTGAATGGACGCTACCAGTGTGTGGCGAGGGTAGCACTGGTCGATAGCTTGTAGGCTGCTCAATTAGTCAGTACACATGGGAAATGACTCACCAGCTCTGCAGTGAAAACATTGCAGCCAACCGGAAAGGACTGCTGCTCAACATGTCCTCCATGGACATATGCGAAGCCCAGGAGATATGTCCAACACCGAGATGGGCGGAAAATTTTCGCACTGTCCATTCTGTTTCAGTTTATTACTTCACTGCTACTAATTCTATTCGCAACACATTTTGCAGACAATACATAAACGTACCTACACAAATGTTTCACTGTACGACATACAGTTCGAGAGGTATGATGTCAATATGAGATACGTGAAAAATGCCACGTCATGAAGTTTTAATGCATTTATTCATTCTTTACTACTAAGACACTCCTACAGTCAACTAGAGGAAATCCCTGACACCTGGCAGCGCTTTTAACAGCTTTCAATTGTGAAAAACGATAGCTGTGTAAGGAGCTATGAGGAGGCGTTGCTATAGAAACTTTTACAAAATTGGGTTGTAGACATTTGAAGAAGCTGTTTTTATACATTTCTACAATGTGTGTATTTCTATGACTGTTTGACAATTTCATACATGTTTTCACGAAAACATGGAAATGATTTTTTTTCGATATTACACTACAAAAACAGTATTTTTGTTTTCATTTCTAATACAAAATTAGAAAAATGAACACACACACACACACACACACACACACACACACACACACACACACACACACACACACACACACACACACACTGAAGCAAACCTGAAGCAGCCGGCCGCAGTGGCCGAGCGGTTCTAGACGCTTCAGTCTGGAACTGGGTGACTGCTACGGTCGCAGGTTCGAATCCTGCCTCGGTCATGGATGTGTGTGATGTCCTTAGGTTAGTTAGGTTTACGCAGTTCTAAGTTCTAGGGGACTGGTGACCTCAGATGTTAAGTCCCATAGTGCTCAGAGCCAAACCTGACGGCTTGCTTCCGTGAACGACTGTATTCGCATCTGCCCATGCGTTGTTATGGTAATTTTATTACTCCCCGTGTGAATCTCGCTTCACCTGTTAAAAAGTTACAGGTTCTTTCATCAACTATGATGGAAAAACATTTGTAATGGTAAACATTGTGGTACTGATAATGAATCAGGACGGTAAAACATTCAAAATAACGACACGAGCTGCACGTATAGCCTCTTCACAAACAGCTCCTGATATCTGACGACAATAGAGCGGTGTCAGTACGTGTTTTTCAAATTAAGCGGTTTAACGACTTCTCTCACGTATGTTCAACCTTATTTTTCCTTATCTGTCAACTGAAAGAATTTAGAAGCAGACTTGACCTTACATGTTTTGAACTTCTGACAGAATAATTATCGAAATCACTATGTGGATTATACATCTACATAGTATGATGTTTTACAGCACAAAGACTATGTTTAATATCGCAGCTGGTAGCACAACGGGATTTAAATTGCAGTCAGTGTGTCTTGCAACATGACTTTCGTAAGACACGAATGAAGTAACTGCTCTTGCACAATTCACCTCGCAGCAGCGTCGTCGTTGATTCTTGTTTGCGATCGTCTACTCGTCCCGACACTTCGTCACTACATAAGGAGTACAAAGTCTACTGCGATCCTCGACCAGTCGTTCGGAGACCTTACGCAGCGTTTTGTCCAGATGGAAGTGCATGGGCGTGCCAGGCGTAGAGGACACGAGCTTAATTTGGGCTGTCGGCTAAACCATAGAACAGCACATGCAACGATGGGCCTTTATTTAAATGTTTAATAATTCCGTGCAATGTGAACAACGTAATGTTGCTCTGAAAGAAGCAAAATATGATCATGATATCTATGGGATGATAGCTTTAATTGACGTGTCAGCAGCATATACACTACCAATAAGAAATGATGACTGAATTACTTAAGATTTAAATTCCGGTCACTAATGTTCACAACGCAAAGTATGTAGGTTTCCCGACATACGATTATGCGTCTGCTTCATATAGATTTGGCGATCTGCCTCCTGTAAGGAAAATGGTAAAAAAAGGCACTCTTCACGACGGTATGATCGTCGCACATTAAAGTATTCCATGGCATCACAACAGTAGAAGACAGCTATACCGCGTGTTAACACGAAAACAGGATGTTATAGTTCGTAAACTATTTCTCACATAATAAACCGGAAATGATTCTTCATTTAGATTCGAAATAAACTACCGGCTGGTGGAAATTCTTAAAATTAATTTCTTACAGCACTGCATTATTGAAATGTGTGATTTACGAAACGTTCGTTTTTTTGTTTTGTTTTGTACTTTGTGTACGATGCGCCTACGAAAATGAACCTAATACTCAGCTTTTTAAATTTTGTAATACAGCTTTGAATTTGAGTTTTTGGTATTTATAAAGAAAAGTGCGTTAAGTATGGATCGAATGTTGGCCTCTGGCTACGCAACAGATCAGTCTGTTACCATAACCAAGATTTAAAACGGGGGCAGTGTGATACGGAAACCGTCGATGTTTCTCAACATGTCTCAAAAAATTTAACTATACTCACTAAACCGATTTTTTAGGTTAATTTACAGACGCGCCGACTAATTCTCATTTCGCAGGTAGCTCACTGTCGACAAAAAATGGTTCAAATGGCTCTGAGCACTATGGGACTTAACATCTACGGTCATCAGTCCCCTAGAACTTAGAACTACTTAAACCTAACTAACCTAAGGACGTCACACAAGACCCAGCCATCACGAGGCAGAGAAAATCCCTGACCCCGCCGGGAATCGAACCCGGGAACCCGGGCGTGGGAAGCGAGAACGCTACCGCACGACCACTAGATGAGGGCCACTGTGGACAGTTTTATTGTATAGTAGTAATAGTAATGAGTTGGTGTAGCTCTCCCCACGCACGCTATTCCACCCTATGCAAAACTATCAAAAACCACCAACTTCGCTAACCTGCTTACTGAAGTCGAGCCTTGGTCTCCCTCTATAATCCATCCCCCAAAAAACAGTACGAAACTATTATTTGTCGCCTCAGGGTATGTCTTACGGTCACATTCCTTATTTTAGTCACGTTATGCAGTAAATTTGATTTCTACCCGATCCCTTCCCGAATCTCATTGTAGAACAACAATAACTACTTTAATGAGCCGAAACATAATATCCATTGCCCACTGCGAAATTGAATGGCCGTGACGGCAGGTGGCACACACATTGAGGAAACTAAGCAGAGCGGAGGCGGATGTAGTCCACTTTGACTAAGGGCAGATTATTGTGGGAACTAGTATCTCGGAAACGAAGAGTGCTGTTAGCATGCTGATTTCAGCATACACGGGAAGTGGTTTCAAGACCGTGAAAACACAAATAGGCGACAACGGGTTGGAAGTTCGAGCCTCATCATAGAACGTGGAGGTCTGGACTGTGCAATCTATGAAGCAACATCGGCTGCCATTTGTAGCAGATGTGAGTACAGAGTACAATGAGCGTGCGCACACAAGTTTTTCGGCGGTCAGTATCGAACTCTACGTCAAATGTGATTGCAGTGGGCACAGCATCATGGACATTGGACCGTGGCGCAATAGAAACATGTCGCCTGGTGGTACGGACCAAGTTTCCTGTCACACCACGACTACCGCCGTGTCCAGATATGTCGTCATCCAGACGAACGGCAGCGCTCTAAGCACGTATGCTGTGAGGGAGTTTCCACGGGGTGTGGGGTCGTAATCGAAGGCGTCTCAACAACTGTGGGTCACATTAACATGCCGATGTCTTCCCAGCACCGATGACATCTTTCAGTAGGTTAAATGTCCCTGTCACAAGATCAGAATCGTACAACAGTGATGTGAGTAGCATGATAGAGAACTCACCATATTTCGACCAACAAATTCGCTTGGCCCGAACCCAATGGAACACATTTGGGGATGCTATCGAGTGAAGGTTCCGTGACCACAAATCTTTGACCCGTACCGTAATTTACGGGAATTAGGCGTTCTGTGCGTTGACATACCTTCGGAAAACTACTGAGGACAACACGCTGTTTAACTGGTAGCCATTTATGTTCAGAAAAATGTGTTTTTTTCCATTCTAGTCACTATTTGAAAACCAATTAACGCATGTCCGAGCAGGATTGACATTAGCAAGAGCGTGCAGTGACAGCAGCAGTGTGGCGCCTATCTCAGCTGCCCCGGCTGGCCCCCGCAGATAACACACTGACTCAAAACCTAATTTTAACTTACACACAGCGCGCTGTCAATCAGGTATGTTACCACAGCTTAGCAATGTGTCTACTGAGCTTTTAGAACTGTCGCTAAACCTAAGGAATCAGTCTTATTGTTTAGTCCCTTTTTAGAAGGCTCTGCTGGTTAACAATATTCGAGTGAGATTATGGAGCTTATAACTGACAATAGCTAACGCACTACACGCTGGACACCAGGCACCCAAGTGTGATTACTCCGAATAAACTCTCCGAATGGCAGAGTTTAACCGTAACAAGCCTTCGTTTCTACTCCTTTTAAATCTGACTCCGGTGTACAGTGTAATCAGGCGTCTGGAAATCTGGTAACTTTCTCACTGATGCTATCAATAATAGGGAGCGATGTCAATGTTACTGAACGCAGATTCACCGTTATTTCAGATAGCGAGCTAACGTGGATTGTGAATGTACACCTGTAAGTCTGGGCTGCGAAACTGCACCGAGTAATAAGGCTTATACAAAAGCGTCTCAAGTTTTTTAGCAATATGTCTGTATGGTCGAAACGTGAACACACTAAAAATTTATTAAGCAGAATGTAGAGAATGAGGCGTGATTTAATGCTAGAGTCAGGAAAAGCATCGCTAAAGATTTGAGGACATGAAGCCAATCTTCAGATGGCTAGTGGGTTAAGTATGGTGTGCTGACGATTCTGACGCCGTACTAGAACATATGTCGCCAGCCGATAATGGGCATAATAATTCGAAACCGGATATTGAAAGGATATAAAAGCTCCTTTACTAGTACGTGTTGCTTGTTCCAGAGTATTTATAAAGAAAATACTGTTTCCAAATTTATTTTTAGCGTTTCAGTCGTCGAATATTAGAGACATCATTCTGTAGATACGCTGCGTATATAAATTGCATAATTTAAATTGGAAATACATCGGATGAGTTACTTAATAACTGATGTATAGAAGATAGTTATTTGCATCGCTTTATGCTGCAGACAACGAAATAACACTTACCAGAACTTAAATGACAGTTTTAGTCTTCCACAGTGATGTTGCTAGAGAAATATTTAAATATGGCAATAAATGAACTGTTTTGTGCTATACAGACAACTAGTTAATAATTTATCTACAGAAGGGAAGGTTATCTAAAAGAAACGACTTCAGCTCCGGCTTAAAATTTGTTTTATCTGTCAAGGCATTTTTGGTCGAATTTAAGATTTCTGTGCCTTCACATTTAACACCTTTCTGAGCCAGTATGAGCTTCAATAGCGCATAATAATGGCAACGTTTCCTTTAGTGTTTCCACTTTGGACACGGTGAATAATCAAACCGTATTTTACAGCGATGCACTCAAAATAAACCAGTGATGGCAATGTTCATTTTCTTCCTTACTGTTATTCTGCGATTATATATATATATATATATATATATATATATATATATTCAGATATTAGGGCTTTTCCCATTCCATTCACGCAAAGAGCGGGGAAGGATGGTCGCAGTATATATATATATATATATATATATATATATATATATATATATATATATATATACGGCCACTGACTCATAAAACGCATATAATAACGATAATACCTGGCGCAATGAGACGTAGCCTTTGGCACGCACTTCACACTGGTTTGCTGAATATAGCTGTAGATTTATTAGGAGTAGAAATCTGATTTATTATTACAGCCTATTTATGGAGAGGATAAACGCCTTCATTGGACGTATTACTAATCATACCGAGAAAACGAAAATAGATACTCCATAGTACACACCAAATGTAAATTTGTATTTGTTTACTGCGTCCACCATATATAACAATGCGCATTCGAGAAAACAAATGGGTATGAACTGGTAGCTTCTCGCCCTCATTGCCTCAGAAACAATCTGACAATTTTTCAGTCACACTAATTTCTCTTTTCCACTGAGCAAGAATACCACTCTTCGCTTCTGAAGTCATAAATCGGCAACATACGAGGTGCAGAATTACAGTATAGACGAAGTGCAACTGATGAATACTTAATAATTTTAGTGAATATTAGTAACTATTATGTTCATTTCTTAGTTCTTTCTTCTAAGGATTCAGTATGTGCAAGCTGCTGAAGTCTACAAAGTTTTCTGGGGACGTACCGAACTTCGGAGATGAACTTCAAATACGCACAAAATATTCTAGGCTGAGGCATGTTGCTAAAAAATATGCACATTCATTTACATTTCAGAAAATGTAAAGTATGAATGTTGATCACAGAACTAAGTGACACACGAAGATGAATGACAGTTTTAATCTTTCTCAGTGTAGAAAATATTCACGACAGATTAGCAAATCCAAAATTTTAACAAGACCAAGCCCAGAAGGACGGCATCAAGAAACACTTGACAGTATTGAACACACAGTCGCTGGGCAAGTCACATTGGTCACAGATCCCTGTTTTTGAAACTAGACCAGGAGTACTGTTACAACCTACCAGTAACAAGCCTAGCAGTCTGCCTCTGAACTGCTTCGATGTCTTGCTTTAATCAGACCTGATGTGGATCTGAAACACTCAAGCAGTTCTGAAGAACACGTCGCACTAAGCTTCCTACATGCAATCTCCTTTGAAGGGCAACCACACTTTACAAAAATTCTCCCAATAAACCGAAGTGGACCTTTCGCCTTCCCTACCACAATCGTCACATGCTCGGTCAATTTCATATTGCTTTGCAGCGTTACGGCCAGATATTTAAAAGACGTGACTGTGTCAAGCAGGATACTAATAATGCTGTATCCGAACATTAAGGGTTTGTTTTTCTACTCATCCGCAGTAAGTTACTTTTAGAGCTCGCTGCCATTCATTACACCAACTAGAAAATTTGTCTAAGTGATCTTGTATCCTCCTACAGTCATTTAACTTTGACATCTTCCCGAACACCACAGGATCATCTGCAGACAACCGTAGATTGCTGCCCACCTTGTCCGTCAGATCATTTATGTATACAGGAAATAATAATGGTGGTGCTGTCACACTCCCTTAGGGCAGTCCTTACGATACCTTTGTCTCCGATTAACACACTTGTGCCTTAGCCGTCTCCTCATGACGGTGTGAAGGGCATACACGTTCATTGCAAACTTCTTTGACAACTTTGTTTTCTCTACCTGTAGCGAAGTTTCAACCAGTTCTTTAAATGAACCGATTTGTAATTCGCAGTGACACATACTAATACATCAAGCACACATTTTATTTCGCGCCATACGAACTACTACGAAACAACTGCCCATCTCTCTCGATTAGCAACTCAGGTCAGAGTTTCAATATTAGAGATAAAGGACTGTGAGAGCACTATCGCGCATAATCCCTTATCGACCGTATTTTGTTTCGAGGTAATGAGTGCAGGCTTATCTGCGATGTAGAGTCATGGCAGGAGAAGACTAATCTCTTCCAGTGAGACCACGCCACTATACAGACAGCAGTGTTGATCCTCGCCGGTATCAACATTATTAAATGAATCCAACATTTTTTTTTCCACCTAGGCTGCAATATTTATTAACATGTCGTCTTGGTTACACATGAAGTTTTGAACTTATGTAGTCATTTTTTGTGTTTAGGGAGCACAGTATATACACTCCTGGAAATGGAAAAAAGAACACATTGACACCGGTGTGTCAGACCATACTTGCTCCGGACACTGCGAGAGGGCTGTATAAGCAATGATCACACGCACGGCACATCGGACACGCCAGGAACCGCGGTGTTGGCCGTCGAATGGCGCTAGCTGCGCAGCATTTGTGCACCGCCGCCGTCAGTTTCAGCCAGTTTGCCGTGGCATACGGAGCTCCATCGCAGTCTTTAACACTGGTAGCATGCCGCGACAGCGTGGAGGTGAACCGTATGTGCAGTTGACGGACTTTGAGCGAGGGCGTATAGTGGGCATGCGGGAGGCCGGGTCGACGTACCGCCGAATTGCTCAACACGTGGGGCGTGAGGTCTCCACAGTACATCGATGTTGTCGCCAGTGATCGGCGGAAGGTGCACGTGCCCGTCGACCTAGGACCGGACCGCAGCGACGCACGGATGCACGCCAAGACCGTAGGATCCTACGCAGTGCCGTAGGGGACCGCACCGCCACTTCCCAGCAAATTAGGGACACTGTTGCTCCTGGGGTATCGGCGAGGACCATTCGCAACCGTCTCCATGAAGCTGGGCTACGGTCCCGCACACCGTTAGGCCGTCTTCCGCTCACGCCCCAACATCGTGCAGCCCGCCTCCAGTGGTGTCGCGACAGGCATGAATGGAGGGACGAATGGAGACGTGTCGTCTTCAGCGATGAGAGTCGCTTCTGCCTTGGTGCCAATGATGGTCGTATGCGTGTTTGGCGCCGTGCAGGTGAACCCCACAATCAGGACTGCATACGACCGAGGCACACAGGGCCAACACCCGGCATCATGGTGTTGGGAGCGATCTCCTACACTGGCCGTACACCTCTGGTGATCGTCGAGGGGACACTGAATAGTGCACGGTACATCCAAACCGTCATCGAACCCATCGTTCTACCATTCCTAGACCGGCAAGGGAACTTGCTGTTCCAACAGGACAATGCACGTCCGCATGTATCCCGTGCCACCCAACGTGCTCTAGAAGGTGTAAGTCAACTACCCTGGCCAGCAAGATCTCCGGATCTGTCCCCCATTGAGCATGTTTGGGGCTGGATGAAGCGTCGTCTCAGGCGGTCTGCACGTCCAGCACGAACGTTGGTCCAACTGAGGCGCCAGGTGGAAATGGCATGGCAAGCCGTTCCACAGGACTACATCCAGCATCTCTACGATCGTCTCCATGGGAGAATAGCAGCCTGCATTGCTGCGAAAGGTGAATATACACTGTACTAGTGCCGACATTGTGCATGCTCAGTTGCCTGTGTATGTGCCTTTGGTTCTGTCAGTGTGATCATGGGATGTATCTGACCCCAGGAATGTGTCAATAAAGTTTCCCCTTCCTGGGACAACGAATTCACGGTGTTCTTATTTCAATGTCCAGGAGTGTACATATATAGAAGAAAATGACAGCGACTGCACAATATGCTACGGTTTGTGACGATTTAGAAACAATGGTGGAAATTCTGTTCTATCACAGTTTGTCTACCATCTCGAACGGTAGTACATCGGAGATTGGTTGCAGAACACTCGTGCGACCCATGCTATAATATTGCTCAAATGTGTGTGATCAGTACCGAACGAGACTATCATGGGAACATTCATTGTATAGAATTATGGGCGGGAGTACGGTTGCACGTTTGTTTGAACCACGGGATAGTCACGGAAATGCTGAACAGCTTCAACTGACACACTACCGTGAAAGCGTGCTTACGAAGTTTCCAGAATCAGTTGAATGTGAGGCATCTAGGAATATACTACGTATTCCTACGCTAAGGACATCCAAGATCATATTAGAGGCATTACCTCTTGCACACAGAGGTCATTCTTCCCGAGCTGGGATAGAAGAGCCTATTATGTTATGGCTAAAACTGCCCGGCCACAACTGGCTTCTTTGATTGCTCTGGGAGGAGTCTCATTGGAACAACGACAGTCCCTTGATAGCTGAGTTGTCAGCACGGCCAGAATAACATGCGAGGGGCCCGGGTTCGGTCTCAGCTGGGTCGGAGAGTTTCACCTCTCGAGGACTGCGTGCTGTGCTCTCTTCATCATCGTATCATCCTCATCAACAAGCAAGTCGCCGAAGTGGCGTGATCTGAAAGCACTTGCATCAGGCGAACGGTGTACCTGACGGGAGACCCTAGCAACAAGACATTTTGTGTCATTAATTCACTTCATTGCACAAATAAATAAAAGGATGTGCTTAACTCTATAGAATCCTTTGCCACAGGAATGCTCGATAATTTACAACTGTCACTGACTATTAAAGCATCACTATGCACTAAACCGTTCTGTGTACAACATTTAGAAAATTACGTTTTAGACTTGAGTAACTGTTAGTCCTAGTCGATGATGACTGCTTCAGATGGGGGCAGAGCGCTTCCACACACGGCGCTATAGATGGCACTGCTCTGCTGAGAGGACGTTTCTTCTTTAGGCTCTCCCATTGATCGTTGCGGATTACAGCGACGCATCGATAATGGCTGTTCCATCTACGTGCGTAGCCTATGTTGGCGTGGCCCCGCGATATATGGACGATATCACAAGTGGTGCAATGGGAAGTACCTTCTGCCATGCACGTCACAGTGGTTTGCAGAGCGCACATCGTAGGACTTGATACGACGGAGCTAACAAATCTATCTCGTTAATCAACCGCATAGTGAGCGAGCGTTGTATGTAAAAACGTCCGTAGCGAATGAGAAAGTACGCTTTTCAAACATCGTTACACCAAAGCTGACTCGAGGTAGGTTGATCTGTGACGTTCTGACGTTCGCATTGAGTCAGTTAACAGTATGTAGCGTTGCAGTGCAAAAAATTGAGCGCTACACACGGAGAACTGCGAGACGGCCGACTCACTCTGGGCCTACAGGCAAACCCAAGTTTATTATAGCTCCGTGGACTCTCAGCAGGAGTCGGTTGCAACAATTACGGCAGCGGCGAGCCACGTACACAAAACGCCACACACTTCCCATCGAACACAGGGCGCCCCGTTAGTCGATACTGGCTTTGCTCATTTTCAACATTTAGTGCAACATTGTTCTACATCTACATTTATACTCCGCAAGCCACCCAACGGTGTGTGTCGGAGGGCACTTTACGTGCCACTGTCATTGCCTCCATTTCCTGTTCCAGTCGCGTATGGTTCGCGGGAAGAACGGCTGCCGGAAAGCCTCCGTGCGCGCTCAAATCTCTCTAATTTTACATTCGTGATCTCCTCGGGAGGTATAAGTAGGGGGAAGCAATATATTCGACACCTAATCAAGAAACGCACCCTCTAGAAACCTGGACAGCAAGCTACACCGCGATACAGAACGCCTCTCTTGCAGAGTCTGCTACTTGAGTTTGCTAAACATCTCCGTAACGCTATCACGCGTACCAAATAACCCTGTGACGAAACGCGCCGCTCTTCTTTGGATTTTCTCTATCTCCTCTGACAACCCGACCTGGTACGGATCCCACACTGATGAGCAATAAAGTATAGGTCGAACGAGTGTTTTGTAAGCCACCTCCTTTGTTGATGGGCTACATTTTCTAAGGACTCTCCCAATGAATCTCAACCGGGCACCCGCCGTAGCAACAATTAATTTGATATTATCATTCCACTTCAAATCGTTTCGTACGCACACTCCCAGATATTTTACAGAAGTAACTGCTACCAGTGTTTGTTCCGCTATCATAATCATACAAAAAGGGTTCAAATGGTTTAAATGGCTCCGAGCACTATGGGACTCAACTGCTGTGGTCATCAGTCCCCTAGAACTTATAAATACTTAAACCTAACTAACCTAAGGACATCAAACACATCCATGCCCGAGGCAGGATTCGAACCTGCGACCGTAGCAGTCGCACGATCCCGGACTGCGCGACTAGAACTGCGAGACCACCGCGGCCGGCATACAATAAAGGATCCTCCTTTCTATGTATTCGCAAATACATATCATTTGTATATGTTAAGTGTCAGTTGCCACTCCCTGCACCAAGTACCTATTCGCTGCAGATCTGCCTGCATTTCGCTGCAATTTTCTAATGCTGCGACTTCTCTGTATACTACAGCATCATCTGCAAAAAGCCGATGGGGCTTCCTACACTATCTACTAGGTCATATGTATTGTGAAAAGCAATAGTCCCATAACACTCCCCTGTGGAACGCCAGATGTTACTTTAACGTCTGTAGACGTCTCTGCATTGAGAACATACAGTGTCCTGTTTGCTAAAAACTCTTCAATCCAGCCACACAGCTCGTCAGATATTCCGTAGGGTCTTACTTTGTTTATCAGGCGACAGTGCGTAACTGTATCGAACGCCTTCCGGAAGTCAAGAAAAATGGCATCTACCTGGGATGCCTGTATGTAATATTTTCTGGGTCTCATGAACGAATGAAGCGAGTTGGGTCTCTCACGATCGCTTTTTCCGGAATCAATGTTGATTCCTACAGAGTAGATTCTGGGTCTCCAGAAATGACATGATACGCGAACAGAAAACATGTTCTAAAATTCTACAACAGATCGATGTCAGAGATATAGGCCTATACTTTTGCGCATCTGCTCGACGACCCTTCTTGAAGACTGGGACTACCTGTGCTCTTTTCCGATCAATTGGAACCTTCCGTTCCTCTAGAGACTTGCGGTTCACGGCTGCTAAAAGGGGGGCCAAGTTCTTTCGCGTACTCTGTGTAGAATCGAATTGGTATCCCGTCAGGTCCAGTGGACTTTTCTTTGTTGGGTGATTTCAGTTGCTTTTCTATTCCTTGGACACTTATTTCCAACGAAAGTGTGAAACAATAACATTTTATTCTTGGTCACAATTAAGTGTGGCGTAATGAAGAGAAATCCTTGTCAGACAAGGTATCAATGTGGGTGAGCGGCCACGTTTATGAGGGTTGGCTATGTGTTGTGGTTGACAGGAGAGCCAAAACCGTATTGCTAAAGGAGGCCGAAATGCACACGTTTTAGCTCACGCAGGCTGGCGTGAGGTCTGGAACATGACAAGGGGATTAGAATTGAGAAAAACGGACGTAGCTGGCGGAATACTTAACTGTAATCCATTAATGGAGAACGTCGCTCTTTATGGTACATAATTCACAATATCAATATTACGGATACTGGCGCCTTGCTAGGTCGTAGCAAATAACGTAGCTGAAGGCTATGATAACTATCGTCTCGGCAAATGAGAGCGTAGAAGTCAGTGAACCATCGCTAGCGAAGTCGGCTGTACGACTGGGGCGAGTGCTAGGAAGTCTGGACCTGCCGTGTGGCAGCGCTCGGTCTGCAATCATTGATAGGGGCGACACGCGCGTCCGACGTATACTAACGGACCGCGGCCGATTTAAAGGCTGCCACCTAGCAAGTGTGGTGTCTGGCGGTGACACCACACTATGGATGCGAAGAACTTTACCGTTGAAAACTAGACGAGCTCTCCAATTTTGAAATAGCGGCTTACAGGCTAACTGTAAAAATGTTTACAGCACTTTATACAATCCATAGTGGTCGTGATATTTCACGAAAGACCAGAGATACTGAATGCGAAATAACAGCAAAGTAATTAAAAGTGAGGCGGAATTATTGGTTATCAGAGCTCTTTAATAGGCTTAACTGTTCCTGAGCTAAGGCGAATCAAACAACATTGCAGTGTCACACTTTAATATCAGTTAACTTTGTCAAAACTGATATGTCACTCAGCCAAATCTCTGTGGGAACCGCCCATAGATGCAATCAGTAGGTTATTAACGTGTCCGCTTCCGTATGTGACTGCTATGCAGAGGATCGAGATTCGGCTCCTGGTACTGGGACGGGGCGCACTCGGGCACATGTGGCCGACGCAGCAGGAGGAGCAGCATAGCCGGCAACAGTCTAGCAGATCTCAGGCCCCACTCACCTGAGAGTCCCATGTGTCGGATCTAGTATCTCGCATCTTTCCGGAGACCGGCTCCCACCGTATGTGAATTAAGTAAATCGGCGGATTTTCGTCGCTTATCAGCGTACTAGGTCAGCGGTGCGAGCTCGATAGACCAGAGGCCACAGGCGACCGATTTCAGTAGCTGTTCTCACCCGAAGGATGTTCTCACTCAAATTCGGAGCTCTAAGTAGCACAAAAAACTCTTGCAGATAGTTTGCCAGTGAATTCAGCTCATCAGCAACATCCAGGCAAGGGAGCCTTAGATTGATTTGAGCCCGAACCTTAATCCGGTGTTAGATGACAGATCTGGTTCATTCCCTAATTGTTTTCAGTACACAATAAATATACACGAAATACCATCTCTTTGCCTCACCCTTATGTTGATCAGGAAACTGAATATTTCTCCAAACTTAAGTTTATATTTGGTGGCTTACAGGGCGGCCTGCGTCAACCTATTGAGACTTACAAGGGGATCGCGCCTACTCGTCCTCACCCATTTCGTCCAAATTTATGGTGTATGCAGGGCTCGGGCAGAAATTTAAGTGAGCTCCTGATAGCCAAGTGTTTAGAAAAAAAAAAATAGCATTTCTGCTCGGGGTCGGGCAAGACACGAGCTATGTATGTTACCGCAGTTTCCAGGCAGGGGAAAGAGTACAGACTGACAATCCGAGAGTCGTGAGGTCCAGTCCCTACCCACAATTAGCTTCAATTTTGACATTTACAATGCAAATAAACCGAAATAATGCTCGACAAATTACATTACTTAATATTTACGGAAAAGGTGTAAAAAGGAAAGACAGAAGAAAATATGGGATTGGAAATTTCCAGAATCGGATTGTAAGACGTACACGAGAACTTCGTGCATAAAATTAGGTACATTTATTACTTCAAAATTGATGATTTACATGTCCTGGCGTGATTGTGAAAACAGGGGAAGCAGCATTTTGCACACGTTATAACCACAGCATTTTTTACAGTTATGTGGCTACTTTGAAGTTTCTACAGAGAAACAGTACTCTCCCTGTATTCTCGAAATAATTCATCTTACCCTGTCAATAGCTAGCGATGTAAAGATCTCCGCATTCGTTGTCCCAGATGGCCGACTGGATCAGTATTACCTGCACCAGGAACCTATCGTTCGCGTCCAGGTCGCGACGGGTGCCAGCCGTCAAAGTACGAAGCTCTGAGCGCATTAATTACAACGCCTTCTCGGGAAGTCCTCTTGGACGCTAAAGGTACATCTTTCTCGGAAATGTATTTGCACTTCCAAATTTTCCGTTGCCTTTTTCAACCCTTTTATGAAAGTATTAACAAATAAAATATACTTATTTCGGTTTATTTGCAATATAAGTAATGTAAAGGCGTAAAATTTTCCACATAAGGATAAAACACCACGACCCTCTGATTACCATACATTCTCTTTCCGCTGCTTCAACAGCTGCCTGGAAATTGCGCTAAGACAAATGGCTTTCTGCTCGACCGGCCAAAGCGCTATTTTTTCTAAACACTTTGCCATCTGGAGCTGCCACTAACGTCACTTTCATTTCTGGCCCTGCATACCGACAGACAGACAGACAGACAGTCTCCTTAGTACGTCTGTTACATGTTCTAAGTGTCTTGCCAATAAAACGCAGTCTATGTTTAGCCTTCCCCCACATTTTCTGTTGTGTTTCTTCCAATTTAAGTTGTTCGTAATTCCTAGGTATTTAGTTGAGCTTACGGCCTTTAGATCTGATTTATCGGGTAACCGAACTTTAACGGTCTTTTCGTTATTTAGGGTCAATTGCCAATTTTCACACGATACAGATATCTTTTCTAAATCTGTTTTGCAATTTGTTTTGATTTTCTGATGGCTATTAGTCAACCGACAGTCATTTGCAAACAACCTAATACGGATGCTCACATTGTCTCCCAAATCGTTTATATACATAGTGAACAGCAAAGGGCCCATAGAACTACCTTGGGGAGCGCCAGAAATCACTTCTGTTTTACTCGATTTTCCGTCAATTACTGCGAACTGTGATCTGTGACAGGAAATCACGAATCCAGTCACATAGCTAAGACGATATTCCATAAGCACGAAATTCGACAAGCCGCTTGTGTGGTACAGGGTCAAAAGCCGTCTGCAAATCCAGAAATACGGAATCAATTTCAAACCCTTGTCAATAGCACTGAACGTTTCTTGCGGGTAAAGAGCTAGTTGTGTTTCAAAAGACGATGTTTTCTAAATCTCCTGTTTACTGTGTCAATAGCCCGCTTTTTTCGAGGTAATTCACATTTTTAGAACACAATATATGTTCCAAAATGCTGCCGCATATCGACATTAATGATATGGGGCTGTAATTAAGTAGAGTACTCCTACTACCTTTCTTGATTATTGGTGTGACCTGTGCAACTTTCCAGTCATTGCATACGGTTCTTTCGTCGAGCGAGCGGTTGTATTTGATAAGTATGGAGCTATTGCATCAGCGAACTACGAAAGGAACCTAGTTTACATACAGTCCGGACCAGGAGACTTATTAAGTGATTTAAACTGCTTCGCTACTCCGAGGATATTTACTTCTACGTTACTCATGCTGACAACTGTTCTTGATTCCAGTTCTGGAATATTAACTTCGTCGTCTTTTGTGGACGGATTTCGGAAGGCTGTGTTTAGTAACTCTGCTTTGGCAGCATTATCTTTGTTAGTATCTCCATTACTATCGCACAGAGATGGCATTGTGTCTTGTCGCTAGCATACTTTACATACGACCAGAATCTCTCTGGATGTTCTGCCATGTTTCGAGAAAAAAGTTTCGTTGTGGAAACTATTATAAGCATCTCGCACTGGAGTCTGCGCTAAATTTCGAGCTTCGGTAAAAGATCGCTAATTTTGGGAATTTTGCGTCTGTTTAAATTTGGCATTTTTCGTTGTTTCTGCAAGTGTTCTGACAGTGTCTTTCTCAAGGATATAGTGCCAAATTCTGCACAACTGGTGAGTTAGTTCGCCAAAATTCCAAGATGATTGGATGGCCCTGCTCATAATGCTCCAAACGTTCTTATCTGTCATCTGGGGAGATAATCCGGCGACCTTGCCGGCCAAGGTAGTGTCTAGCAATCACCGAGACAAGTAGTAGAAACTTTCACCGTGTGCCAGCGGGCTTTATCATAGGTGCCGCGGATGACAAAGGGGTCTTGCTACGTAAAGCAATGCCACCCCACACCATCACTCGTGGCTGTCCGGTCTTACGGCGGGCGACAGTCAGTTTGCCCACCGCTGTCCAGGGCGTCTCCAGACACGTCATCGGCCTTACATCTCATTGGCTGGAATAGAATTTTCTTCAGTGATTAGTCCCGCTTCCAACTGGTCCCCGATGACCACTGAAGACTTGTCAGACCTGACAGTTGCCCGCCATTCGGCGCACAGCCATTAGTCGTGGTCTGGGTGCCATCTCTCTTCATAGGAAGATATCTTCGGTTGCCATTCAGCACAGTGGTTCGTCGACGATATTCTACGCCTTGTTTTGTTGCCCTTCGTGGGAAACCATCCTGAACTTAGAGTTAAGCGAGATACAGCCTGCCTGCACACGGCTGGAGTTTCTACTACGTATCTTCGTTGTTTCCAAACCCTGTCTTGGCAATCAAGGTCGCCGGATTCCTTCCCAACTGAGGAAACTTGGAACATTACAGGCAGGACCCAGTTCTGAAACTGGAATTATTTCTTTGTCTGTACATGGACATAGCATCTACCGATATTCGCCGGACTAATTCCTTCGTGGTGCGTCTTTTCTTTTGTATTTCAGTGTGCCCATAAATTTAAACAAAATCTGATGAGTAGGTGCTGTCCCCTTGTTGTTTACAGAGTCTTACGCCTTTTGTAAGTCCCACTGTCTGGCTCGTTTCTTGTTTTATTTGAAGATGGTATTGAGAATTTTTATTTGCCCAGTACACGATCTCGACGCTCTAAAACCTGTTTAGTATCTTCTAACTCTTTGTCTAGCTGCCTCGTTACATGTCGTTCGATGATCTTGGGACGTTTTCTATGTGACTGCTAGAAGCGATATTCCTCTGTAGTTACAGTTGTCTGTTTTGCTAGTGGGTAACGACTGAGGTACGGACGTTTGGGAGTTTCTCGTTAGTACTTATGTGCACGATTATTATATATATGCGCCTGTGTGTGTCTCCCCCCAGGTAATTTCTGCCACCATCCCTTTTTATTTTTAATTAATCCCATGAAGAAAATAATAATACTGTTTTTAATATTAAATTTGTATTGTTCGTCATCTCCAGAAATGAAGTATTTTATTTTCTATGATATGCTTCACATTTTCGCACAAAATGTGAGTTTACTAGTAATGCCGTAAGTTTCATCCGATTACAACCACAGTTAAAAATATTTTATTAGAAAATTGTGATCGCATAATAGGTTAATTGTGATACAAATGTAAGTAAAATATGCGTCTAACGAGAATCTAACCAGTAAACTCTCGTTCATAAGAGAAGAAATTCAGCTCAGCTAAGAAGGCTCCATTTTTTGTACTTAACATCGCTTAGAAATCTTCAAAGGCTATTTTTTAGAGTTTTCAAATATTTTAGCAGTACATCGTAGAGGTTAACGTAGTTGAACTGGAAGTACGTAGAAAATTCCCGATGGCATGTCTGTGAAGTCCTGCTGTAAAATGAGAAGTTCAGTAATATTACAGTATGTGGAAACACACTGCCTTCATTTAAGGTACATGTTGTGCTGTGCACTATACAGAACACGAGCAATGTATTTGACGACGATAGTTGACTTACCTCTTTTACTAGATTCTGACAATAATGATCAGTAAGTTTCTCCAAATGTCAAGCTCATTGTGATTTAATTACCCATACATTCCAGAAGTGCTATTTCCAATTTTTTTGATATCGTCTTTAAGAGATCTAAAATTTAGACTTATTCGTCTTTCTCCATTTAAAATTGTGATTCTGGGCTACAGAAATAAATAGTAAATCATAAAAATAAAAGTAGTATGGTTTATTGTGAAGAAATATTTTTAAAAATTAGTTATCAGTACAACGCCGGGTGAGATCTTATCTGTTGAGAACATTACAAGAAATTTGTAAGTGTATCTAATAGTACTAGACATGATCATGGAACAACAAGCAGTTTCCAAAGAAATCAAGAACTGGTCGTCATCTTCATATGAGGCATTAAAACTAAGTTAACCAAAGAGGTAACTAAAATACGTAAATTTAGAAAGACGGCATACTACACAATTCAGGATTTCTGTCATATGTTCACTTCGTAAAGCTTCTTACACGGAAATCACACACCTAAGACATGTAGAGCACAATACCACTGCCTCCACTTTTTCTGGTCTCTATATCTAAACCCACGAAGGGATGCTGACGCTGCTTCTTCTTCTTCTTCTTCTTCTTCTTCTTCTTCTTCTTGACTCCGAAGACTGGTCTGAACAGCTCTCCATGCTGATCTATCCAGCGCAACCTTCTTTATCTGCAACCTACTAACATTGCTATTTCAGCCGAGGCTACGATAATTAAGCTTCAGACAGGCTGTCCAAAGAAACTGACCCGAAAAATATGGAATGATCCTCGTTAATGAACATCACGTAAGATTTCTGTGAATGGACTTGACGATGTTGCTCTGTTCTCTAACTGTACGAAGCAATTTTGCCTGAGGGATACCAGGAACAGTGCTTTCAATGTTCTGCTGTAGCTCTCCCCGTATGTGGGTATACCTGGCCCTATAATGTGTGTAACATGCAACAATCCCATGCAGAGAGATTGCATTACTTCTGCTGATCGTCCACTCATCGGCCACGTCGCGCACACTTCACAGCGCTGCCAGGGCGGCGTATACTGTTGCAGTCTTGCTGAAATATCCATATAGTTCTGCAAGTTTATCTACATATGGATTAAACAGTATCTGAATATACCGGTAGTATTAGCAGTTTGATGAATTGTGTTACGATGCTGACATGGCTTTGTACACCTAACACTGAGATGATTATGATGCTGTATTTAAAAGGACTAAACTACTGGGTCATCAATCCCTACATTACGTGAAAGAAACACGTAAAAAGCGAAAAGTGTGGACTTGGCTGCTCGAACTGAACAAGTCAGAGTTTGAAAAAAGACGTGACAGTACACGTAACACGATAGGAACAAGAAAATAGAAACAACCTGGACAGCTTCTTGCTCTAGAGGGTCTGGAGGCAGGACTAGATGAGGGGAGGGGGGGGGGGGGAGGGGAACGAAGTAACCTGTGATGCCGCATGAGGGGGTACCCGCCGTAGGGGAAGTCTCTCCCCCTCCCCCTACAAACACAAATGGCTCTGAGCAATATGGGACTTAACATTTGAGGTACTCAGACCCCTAGAACTTAGAACTACTTAGACCTAACGAACCTGCAGACATCACACACATCCATGCTCGAGGCAGGATTCATACCCGAGACCGTAGCGGTCGCGCGGTTCAGACAGAAGCGCCGAGAACCGCTCGGCCACGACGGCCGGCCTCTAAGAACACCCTTAACATTCAAAGTGGAGGAGTGTTACAGTTTAGCCTAAAATCCGCTCCCCCTCTCAGGAAATGCAACAATTTGATAGTGTCTCACCATCCGCAAGCATCTGAGGTAGGGAGGTACGCAAGCTGGGAGTTTGTCGCAGATCGCACTGGACACGAACGTGTGCAACCCTCAGGCTACCGCAGCTGCACTGAGCGGAACTCTAGGGTAAGCCTCGTGTGGCCGATCCGTAGTCGGTACAACACAAAGGCATCTTTCAGAGAGGCTTAGATGTATGCCACACCTTAGTAGACCCTTTAATCGCTCTCAACTTGTTATGCGTCGTAGTAGCCTACCATTCCAATTCCTAGAGCCTCAAAATATTGCGTCGAAGTTTTAATCGTAAGTCGGTGCACAGTATCCCGACGTCAAATTAATCTGCTGTAGCAGCGTCTTCAACTAAACGGTCGGCGTGTTCATTTCCTGGAATGGCTGTGTGGCTCGGAAGAAGACAGCAAGATTGGGTTTAACGTCCCGTCCACCTCGAGGTCATTGGAGACGGAGCACGAGCTCTGATTGCGTGAAGCATGGGGAAGGAAATCGACCGTGCCCATTCAAATGAACCATCCCGGATTTTGCCTCCAGCGATTTCGGGAAACACGGAAAACCTGAATATGGAAGGGCGGACGTGGGTTTGAACCGTCGTCCTCCCGACTGCGAGACCAGTGTGCTAACCACTGCGCCACTTCGCTCGGTTACATTGCTCGGTGTTCAGAAGAAGCTAACTGTCTTTCCAGGGGTGCAGAGGTCAATCGGCAGGTCCTGGATATTTGTGACATAAAGATTTTTTCGACAGAACAGGGATAACGTAACACCGAGCCTGAGATTATGCAAAGGCTTTTCGAAGCCCTGATGGAGTGTTTCTGACGCATAATTGCTGAAGAAATGAAAATTTAACGAACCAAAAGTCTTGATTTGACTCCACTTAAGCCACTATCAACACGTGGAAGTCCATCTGGACGCCTTAACCTCTGCATAAGAACAAGTTTGCAGGGATACTACTTTGGTGCTTTGACAGGACAGTATCTTAATTTCCACCATCACAGATAAACGGCACTGAAATTTCGTCGGATTTAGTTGCAGGCTTTGTTTCAATCGAGCCACATTTTTGGGAGTTTGAAATCTCTTCTGGTAATTATGCTTCTCATTCGCTGAAGAGGTCGTTTCGCGTCATTCTGCCACAGTTTCGCGCTGCAAATTTGGGAGGTTTTACCAAAACAATTGCAGTCAAAGTGTTGTGGGAACAGATACGCACATGTTTTCCAATAATTGTGCTTTCCGTAACATACAATGAACACGCGCCATTTTGTCGTTATTCGCCTGTTCCTCTCTCACACGTAATGACACACTGGAAAGAGCATGTGGGATATGTACACGCACAACCATGTTGAGGCAATCTGCATCACTGTTTCTGTGAGGGGCACTTCTGCTCGTTAACGATATTCACCGGGCCACTTATTTTTTCCATTGAGAAAGGGCCCTTCGTGTAACTTCAATGGAGTATGAAAATCAACGTCAACAGGTAGAAGAGAGGTTCTGTTATTTAAGGAACCATTACAGTTACTAACATTTACAAAACCATAGGAAGGATAAGTGAGAAGGTTCGGACCAAGAGACTTCTGTTCTCCAAAACACTGGTCCTAGCTGCTTAAAGCACGGAAATACTATGCGAGAATATGGAAGCTCACTCTGGGGTCAGGTATTCTCTAACTCTTTGGACCTAAAAGCACCTTATTTAATGATTTTTATTAAACTTTGGATCACAGTTGGTATATTTTAATTAACAGTTTCAGGCAGTATGGAATCATTAAGAACATTATAGGAAATCTCAGGACTATATAATTCACGCAACATAAAGAAGTCTCAAAACTTTAATTTTAAGACAAAAGTTATTGCTTATATTATGATGGAATGTAATTTAATATACTTATTTTACTGATGCCTGTGATTTTCAGCAACTATTTTTTCAGTATAAATTGCAGTCATCAGTTGTAAATAAATTTTATTTCCTTCACCAATTTCGAGGAATTAATTTTTCCATCTTCTGAAGCTTAGGTTAGCAGACAGTATCTTATTCATATAAGGACAATGCCATGGTACGTTCAGAAATTTACATATATGTTATTTTAAACACTGTTTGCCAATTTACAGTGTTAAAAATAATCTCATGCAATGTACACTTGTGAACATACCGCAGCATTGTCCTATGAACAAGATATTGACTGACTACCAAACTAAGCTTCTGCAGATGACTAATTTGTTGAAACCAGTAAAGACAAAATTTATTTACAACTGATGACATATTTATCCTGATAAAACTTACTATACGCAAGAGTAAGCTCAGTATAAAAATTACATAAAAGAAATAATTCTCGGTGGGATTTTTTGCAGACAATTATGTTGAAAACTTTACATGGGGGAGGGAGAGAGGAGAGAGTGTGCTCTTGACAGCACAATATCAGGGAATGGAATGCAAGTGAAACAGCCCACCTCCCAATGCTATGCCACCTGATTATATGTTCCTTAGACACCATTTACAAAAATATCGTTGCCAACAACATCGTCAAATCAGGTCGAATGCTCTGATTTTTATATGAACAACTTAAGTTCCGGATTCCACATGCGTCTGTATTATCTACGAAGGGAAAGGAACTTCGTGGACGACAGATTCTAACCCATGCGATACTTTTTCTTGTTTACCTTGGTAGGTGGTAGCGAAACTTTTCCGCTTAGCTGAATTTTCTTGGTGTTCGATTATAATCAGGTGAATATTTGACAACCGTAGTATTTTCTATTTTCTTGCCAACGCTGAATGTGACTTGCCAAGAAGTGTCGTGATTCGGTTCACATGTTTACTGTTTTGCCCCACATCGAGTTGGCTCCGCTTGTTTCAAGGTCTGAGGAAGGCAAACGCGTATCATCTTCAACAGGGCTACATAAAAATTCTCTCGTCCTCACAGATACTTATGACTGTCTTTTGACTTACACTACATTATTCGCCAGAACTGTACACAGATGCCGAGGCACGTATCTTCCAAATGCACTGAAAACTCAGGGCTATAAATACTTTAAGTACGAAAAGTTTTAAAAACTTGCTGAAAAATATACGTAAATAAGGCGAATCCAACTTATTAGTTGTTACATCTGATTAACAGTTCTTAGATAGCATCAATTATATATTTTCAAAGAAAAAACAATAATACTACCGAAATGTCTACGTCTACACAGAGTATCACTGGTAATTCCATATCTCTTTATGAACTTGTTACTTCATTCCAGGATGTTGTTTGAATGTACCTATTGCCTGTACGCTTGTCTGTGCATATTAAGAGGTGTTTACCTTACTGACGCGTGTAGAAATTCGGGAAAGAAAGATGAACTGAATTTAAATATGACAGACGGTGAAACTATGATTTCTTTTACTATCTTCCACTATACCTTACAAAAATCTCAATCGCAGTCTCGTTCTGGCAAACACGCCACAAATTGTGAAACTTCTGGAAACATTCATTTCCACTGCACCTCCCTCCCTCTGTTTTTGTGGTTACAAAGAGGTATCTGGCGTACTGAGAAAGTATTGATTACCACTGACGATGTAATTACACAATACGAATATCTCCCATTTGCCGGTTTAGGATTCGGTGCCAGTCATTGTTAAAAGTGCGGAGTCTCTCTCTCTCTCTCTCTCTCTCTCTCTCTCTCTCTCTTTCTCTCTCTCTCTCTCTCTCTCTCTCTCTCTCTCTCTCTTCTCTCTCTCTCTCTCTCTCTCTCTCTCTCTCTCAGTACTGTGGAAGTATTTTCTCAGGACATGATCTCTAAAAAAAAGCACTGCTTTTTCACGAACGGTAAAAACAGAATGGTCTATTGAGCTATCCACTGGTACAACGTTTAGTTCTTGAGCTTTAACACTTTGAGAAGACCATTTGTTTTAACACACTGTCTGGTCACAGCGTTATATTTCCAGACCAAGTGTAAAAGCCACATCCCTAGCTATCATGGAACAGTGTTCTGAAAATAGGTACTGAGAATTAAGTTCTGTACTATGGAGTGCTGATTTCACTGATTTATTTCAATACGTGTAATTTAATCTGTTATTTCTCATTACACTTTATCATAGGTGCATTTAACGAGGATACTTGTTAGAGTGCATAATATTTACATTACGTGTGACCGCCATCAGCAAGACACGTTAAATATAAATTCGATTTAGCGCTTCGAGTTTTTGTTTTAGTTACTGGCTATGCTGCCGTATATCGTTCTCTCTCCTGTAATAGCCGACAAAGATGAAATGGAGATGTGCTTTTTTACTAGTTTTTCACTGACAATCACTTTCTCATCTTAGAAATCTTTACCTGTTTTCAGAGCACAGTACATGAAAAAAAGCACAGTGAAACAGTTGTACATGCAGAAGTCACGCAAAATCTGTTTTAACTATTCAGTATATACTTAATTTTTTTTGCTTTCGGAAGTATGTGGAACAAGTCAATAAGTATAACAAACATTGGAATATAATACTCAGAGCCGTGATTGGACTGTCATAATAGGTGATTACACTACAGTACACTGGAACTGCTGCTATTTACAGAATTAATACACTGTCAGAATGAAACATAGTTATGCACTTTTAATAAAATTATCACATACAAAATACGTTATCTTGACTTGACTACGTGCTGTCAAAACTGAAATCTAACAGACACTTTTACTTAAACTGGTCTCTCAGTGCAAGTAACGATATTCGTCTCTAGAGCAGAAGGAGTTGCCTATCAAAAAGTTTCAAACTGTTTAAACTATCCTTTATCTGAAACGAAGTTTTTAATGGTTGCCGGAAATTTATTGACTGTTCCTGAATGATGGACCCCTTTTTGGACCAAGGTAATAGTTCTTTACGTAGGTTTGTTCCTATTAGTATTGATACTATGCTACTAGTTGGAAGTAAGAGGTATATTACTTGCAACAAATTTCGTTAAGGAATAAATGTACTGAGAAGCAATTGTTAGAATACGAAGTTCCTTGAACAGGTTCTCTCATAGCACGTACAATTTAGAAGCGGCAGCTGTTTCAGTACTACAACTCTAGTAGAGCACTTTTTTCATATACCGGGTGCACTAAACTTAATATCAAAGACTACGTATTCCAACAAAGAAATGGGTAAGTAAACCTTATTTGAATTAAGATTATTTTAACGAAAATCTAGTGATTACGAAAATCAAACATGTAAGTGAAATGACGTAGAGACCCGTACTGATTCCCTGTCGACAAACTGACCTTTCCGTGATAAATGCTGCCACTATTGCAGATATTATCTTCAATTAGCACTACTAACAGGAAAAACCACAATAATATTTGAGAGAGACCAGACAAAGAAGCGTACGTCACGTCTTTGAGCCAGTGGATCATTCGTATTTTGAGAAAACTGCGCTTATACTGCTGACGGAGACCGAATGACCGCATCAGTATTTTCGTTTACAGTCGGCTCTAATCTGAAGCGGCGCCCAAGTCAACCTTTTTTCTGGCAACATCCGACTCAAAGGCGATACTGCCACTGAACTAATGAAAGCACCACTACGAAGTTTGTCGGAACCTGTGTGTTTCATTTATAATAAACGGAAGGTGGAATGGTGCACTATTTGTGCCGTAGACGAACACTGCAGAAGATTGTGGAGAAGTGGAACACAAAAACGAAAATATCTATTACGTGTTTATAAAACAGTACAGTGTTCCCTCAGGAGCTCTCAAGTGCAATGGCCTTCGAAGATGTGAGATAAATTTTGAATCTTTGGATTAGTGAGCTTAGTGCAAGTATAATCACGTATGGTTACGGAGGCCTTTAATTCAAATAGTTAATTTGTGGCTTTATAAAATGCGTCTGCTGAGAGTAACAGGATTAGAAGAGAGTTTAACAAACGCCTACGAACTCAAGAATAAAGCAATATCAAGTCGATATTTGCTACATTTTTAAACAAGTTCGGCTAAGCGTTAGAAATATTTGTTCGTAACAAACTTGCTGACTGCGAATGTATGTTCATCCAGATAGTCAAATATTTGGTTCTTTAAACAACATATTACATCTGTACACCACATGAGCCTATTTAAACCAAAATATCGAGATGTTTAAGCCTTTTACATGATGCTGCAATTACTGAAATATATATTACAAGTGGTTTAAATCTTCTATCAAAGGCAGCTTCCTCTTTCTAAAGCACACTAACAGGCTTTCAATTACAATTTATAATTGCGTGAAGATGAGTTCGTTTTCATAGAGCTCACAGAAACCTTTACTACCTTTCCCTGCAGCACGGACTTTCACTTCACCGATTCACCACGATTACCGGACTAGCTGTTTTTTCCCTGAGTTCATCTTCGGAAACATCCGCGATTTCCTGAATTATTATTTAAAACAAGTCGCCAACCTGACACTAAATCTGCCCCTACTCTCATCGGAAGACAGAACTTGACTGTGCCGCACATCGATTCTGGAGTCCTGGCGTCCCTCAGATAGCGCAACTCGCCACATTTAGGTATATAGTGTTTCAGATCCTCCGATTAAAATGTCTATGTGAAAGGGGGGTCGCGGAGGGTGGGAATGCGTATCGTGGTAAACACTTCGTCCCACGGGGCCTTTTACAACTTCGTTAGTCCCTGTGTAAATGTGTCAACAGTACCGCAAATACAATGCCACTGTACAGGCACACGCCAGCGGGAATTTAGGAACCGCAGTAAATAATCTCCCACTGCTCGAAGGTATCATCTGCAATCAATACTAAATGTTTGAGATAAAAACTTTTCGACACGGTGAAGAAGCACGGACAAGGAATCAACACTCAGAACAGTTCAGCATGTACCGCTACACTGCCTCTTGACTAAGCCCAAGTGTTGCTCAATAGTAATTGTCCTGTGAACTGGAAGGCGGTGATAGGTTTGCAGGTGGTAACATTTCTGAAACTGCCTGCAGATCTTTGTAGCTTGAAGTGTCAATTTCTGTCTGTGTGTTAACAGAGGGCACAATTTTTGTCCCGCAGCTACCGTAACACTCATTTCCCTGCCTCCCCATCAGCCACACGGCATATCCTACACGAGAGCTTCTAAACACTGACGTCAAGTCAGTACATATACGAGCGTTTCCATACTACTGCACAGGAAAAAACTCTTGTTGGCATTAAAAAATAAAATAAAATGATATCAAAATACTTTAAAGATTTCTGACCAGAACGGCAACGATCAACTCTCCCAGTATCGATAATTTGACGAATCGGTTGGTCAAAAATATATGAAAAGAACACACTGATTAATTCAGACATGCAATCTTAATATACGGCATTAAAAACCTTCACCACTTTGGAAGACAAATCAAAACATTTAAAAGATTCATTGGTCCTAGCCTAAGGAAAGCCGGCAGCTGGGGAACAAATTTGCTGTATTATAATGGCTTCGTGATGATGGCTTACTAATGTGGGAATAGCAACTGCTTCAGTGCAACATCTCTAGGCAATAACACTACGCCATATTCGAAGTGGCTTCACTATTTCTGAAAGTTATTGTGATACGACCCTGTTTTCTGTATTGCCGTACAGTATCTTGTGTTGTCCTCTGAGCAAAATTTCACGGCTCCATGAACGGATAAATAAAATAACATTTCAATAGGCTTTCAAATTTCAGACTCTACGACTATACAATATGTACATGTTACGTAGCAGCCTCCGTCGCATATTTCGTAGCTTGTGTACGAAGTATGCGCGTAATATGGATCAATACACTCTCAAGAGACTTAAGCATAGATTATACGATTTCTAAATTTACCTTTAAGTTAATTTATATGCTGGAAAGTGCGTTAAATATGTAAAAGTGCGTTCAAATACACCGCGAATGTATACATTAAGCTCACTACAGGACAGTATCACCAATACCTTTGGCATTCGCATTCGATGAGTTTGCCAACTAAACTAGATTACCACCTTTCAAGTGAACCTAGATCTCGAGGAGTGCTATAGAGGGGGGTCCAATACACACTAGCCAGTAAATACACTTCACATATTTATAAGACATTTGTTTTGCAACAGCGGACCGAATCGGTAATACAAACAGTAATATATATATATATATATATATATATATATATATATATATATATATATATATACCCCTCAGTAACTACTTTGTTTACAATTTCATACTCTTCCAGAGGCTACAGATTACAAATGAAGATCCGCTACACTCTCATTTGGTCAAAGTTTCAAAATGGTATATTGCTGTAAGAGCTAACCTGTAATTACGCTAAACCCGGTGGGAGACGTTCCCGATAGCACCTCGTATTTTCTACAACGAGAAACGCCTGTTCTGGTGGGACGCCACCGATAAAAATACGGTACCCATTACCCAGTCAGCTGCCCAGTTATGCAGCGACCACCATCTAATTGGGCACAGTAACTGGCGTCGGGGACAAGAAAGCCTTACCTGGCTATTCGGGCAGTCCGTCGGGTGACGCTGCGGTTCGGTTGCCATGACAACCCAGTGGCAGCCAAGGCCGGGGCGGTCCGCCGGCCGCACAAGTCCCGCAGCCTGCTCGGTGACGTCACGACCTCCATGCCACTGTTTACACCTGCACTGCCACATTCACAGTGTGTGGTTCTACATGGGGCAACATCCCCTCGAAACGGAAAGGTACGGGTAGCAGACTGTGGGTGTGGAGTGCCCGTGTGGACAGGCAGCAAGTCTCCTCAGCTTTTCATTCCGCCATTCTCAATTCGCGATCAGAGGATTTCTAAACGGAAACGCAGTATGGAAGCCGCGTAACAGCCATTGTTGACGTTCCCCGACCGTGGCGCGGCGCGTACTGAGCTGCGCGCCGGCGGCTGCCCAAGGCAGACCGGCGATTTTTAGACCAACCTCCGCGCATGACGTCATAGCGAGGAGTGGGGAGAGGAGCGAAGGAGGGGGCCCCGCCGCTTCCACGGCCCAGCCGTACTCACCCTGCTGTCACTCGTAAGGCGCGCCGAGCACAGCTGCTGCCACGTCGTAGGCGTGGAAAAGAATCGTAAACCATTTACTGACTTACTGTCTGCTGCTAGTGAGCAACGTCCGAAAAATCGGCGCCGACATTGTGAACATCGCCTAATAACGCTCGAGTCAGAGGACTTAATTTCGATTTCTGGCCCGGTCATATATTTACGTTGCTGCACCAACCGTCGTTAAGAATTAGGTACAGAGTGGTACTTGCTGATTGTTTAGTCTGCACACGGAAGTACTGACTGTTGAAACATTCTCAGTAGCAACCTGAAGCGAACTGTTGCACAATAAAATTTCGAAGCAGTAATCGGGAGGGTTTAGCCCTATCCCTCCCAGTTGGGTCATTTCGATATAAATTTTCCGTACTTCATATCACCACTCATAACAAAAACAACAGTTATTTCGTGTGGCTCACTGGCATGGCACGACTATATATCTATTAACTGGACGTCACTTCAGCGACTTGTGCGTCCCATAGTAATCGTACAGGGAAAAGGAGTTCAAAGTTTAAAGTGGACTCTGAACCGTGTGTCATTCCTCGTCAAGCTTCACATCGTTGAGACGTGAAAGCTGGGTTAAAGGCAGACTCTGCCACTGTAGTTTAATTTCCTATCTACAACAAAAAAAAAAGAACCAGTCCTGTGGATAATTTAAAGCTTCTGATTAGGTCGTCTTCCGAAACTAGTTCTGAAGTGAACAAATTAAATTACAGTGACAGAGTTCGTCAATTTTTTTATTTGTTGAATATTTGAAATGTCGTGGAAACGTTGGGAAATAGTTAATTTTGTAAAAGAAAATAGTTCTGTCGAGTGTTATTAGAAGGAAGAAAGATTAGGGTTTAACGTTCCGTGGTCACTGGGGACGGGACACAAGGTCAGGTTGGGAAAGAACATGGACCGAACCATTTCAAAGGAGCCATTCCAGGTTATGACGGAAAACCTCGATCTGCATGGCTGGCCGCGGATTTGAAATTCGCCCCTCGCAATATATAGTGTGTGTTGTAAAAAACCACGCACACAAAATTTTAGTGCCTAGTGAGTATAAAAAGATACATTTTTATGTGCCGAAACCATGACAGGTGCACCGTTTCCTTCCGGCCACGGTGGTCTCGCGGTTCTAGGCGCTCAGTCCGGAACCGCGTGACTGCTACGGTCGCAGGTTCGAATCCTACCTCGGGCATGGATATGTGTGATGTCCTTAGGTTAGTTAGGTTTAAGTACTTCTAAGTTCTAGGGGACTGATGGCCACAGATGTTAAGTCCCATAGTGCTCAGAGCCATTTGAACCATTTTTTTTTTTTTTTTTTTTGCACCGTTTCCACTTTAGGGGTCCATTAAGTGATGTTCAGAACTGTCACATGAAGAATATTCTTTAGAGATGAAACTTCCTGGCAGATTAAAACTGTGTGCCGGACCGAGACTCGAACTCGGGACCTTTGCCTTTCGCGGGCAAGTGTTCTACCATATGAGCTACCCAAGCACTACTCACGCCCCGTCCTCACAGCTTTACTTCCGCCCGAAAGTAGGAGACGAGATACTGGCGGAAATAAAGCTGCGAGGACGGGCCCTGAGTCGTGCTTGTGTAGTTCAGATGGTAGAGCACTTTCCCGCGAAAGGCAAAGGTCCCGAGTTCGAGTCTCCGTCCGGCACACAGTTTTAATCTGCCAGGAAGTTTCGTATCAGCGCACACTCCGCTGCAGAGTGAAAATCTCATTCCGGATTATTTAGAAATGTTGCTGACCTCTTTCTGTGGGAGGAGATAAAGATCCGCCGTTATAATTAGCACGCAGATGTCAGTAGTATATTTAGTTTATTACTCGTTCGCAATTTACAAAGGCAATCGTCACATAACTATCAGATTCTTATAGCTCTACCGAGTTACAATATTCCCTACACATGTTCTTATTATAATATACAACGTTATAAATATTCTGGAGGCACTCTATGACTGAGTCGGAGTGTCTGTGTATGTCCTTGAGATTACCCTGACAGTCCTGCGCTCACACGCAAGTCCATGATCCGTCGATTGGGTTTCACCACACTTATATTCGGGAATATCTGATAGGCCCTATTTGTTCATCAGCTGTTTAAATCTACCAAAATTCGTTCTGACACGGTTCAAAATTCTCCACAGTTTCCTGGGGAGGTCTAATACGTCGACCTTTATGTGGCGGACGTCCACCAGATTTTGGTTCTTGCGTCCACTTTAGACCCTGAGCTGTCTTCGAGTGACGTCTCGCAGTTCTTCGCCGATTTTCCGTAAATGTTACCTTGATTTAAGCACGTTTGTAGGTACTAGGTCTCGGTATATAGGCGGTCCTGGGTTGTCGTCTAGGATTTTCTATACGCTCTTGTGGCCAACTGTGATCGCCTAATTTCAGGGAGCTCTGCAGGCCGCCCACGAGTGTTCCAGAGATCATCTGCATTGTCTCCTTCAGTTGGACTTCCACTTAGCTACGTGCACACTTTTCATACAGACTGGGGAACAGTATTCAGTTACATTGTGGACAACGGCTAGTGTTCAAGTCCTCGTTGGGCTCTCTCCATAACCCCCGTCGTTCCTGTCAGTTTCGACGGGGTGGTATTAGGGAGTTTTAGTTTCTGTTTTATATCTCCTAGCAAAGAAGGGAAAGCACAAATGTGGAAGGAGTATATAGAGGGTCTATAAAAGGGCGATGTTCTTGAGGACAATATTATGGAAATGGAAGAGGATGTAGATGAAGACGAAATGGGAGATATGATACTGCGTGAAGAGTTTCACAGAGCACTGAAAGACCTAAGTCGAAACAAGGCTCCGGGAGTAGCCAACATTCCATTAGAACTACTGATAGCCTTGGGAGAGTCAGCCCTGACAAAACTACCATTTAGTGAGGAAGATGTATGAGGCAGGCAATATACCATCAGACTTGAAGAAGAATATCATAATTCCAATCCCAAAGAAAGCAGGTGTTGAAAGATGTGAAAATTACCGAACTATCAGTTTAATAAGCCACGGCTGCAAAATATTAACACGAATTCTTTACAGACGAATGGAAAAACTGTTAGAGGCCGACGTCGGGTAGATTCCGTAGAAATGTTGGGACACGTGAGGCAATACTGACCTTACGACTTATCTTAGAAAATAGATTAAGGAAACGAAAACCTATGTTTCTAGCATTTGTACACTTAGAGAAACCTTTTGACAATGTTGACTGGAATACTCTGTTTCAAATACTGAAGGTGGCAGGGAGCGAAAGGCTATTTACAGTTTGTACAGAAGCCAGATGGCAGTTATAAGAGTCGAGGGACATGAAACGGAATCAGTGGTTGGGTAGGGAGTGAGACAGGGTTGTAGCCTATCCCCGATGTTATTCAATTCTGTATATTGAGCAAGCAGTAAAGGAAACAAAAACAGAATTCGGAGTAGGAATTAAAATCCATGGAGAAGAAATAAAAACTTTGAGGTTCACCGATAACATTGTAATTCTGTCAGAGACAGCAAAGGACCTGGAAGAGCAGCTGAACGGAATGGACAGTGTTTTGAAAGGAAGATATAAGATGAACATCAACAAAAGCAAAAGGAGGATAATGGAATGTTGTCGAATTAAATCGGATGATACACTGAGCAGATTCAGAAGGATGTAGGTTGCAGTAGGTACTGGGAGATGAAGAAGCTTGCAAAGAATAGAGTAGTACGGAGAGCTGCGTCAAGCCAGTCTCTGGACTGAAGAACACAACAACATCTCCTAGATGTGTGTTATACGTTAAAGTGCGATCTACGACTGGGCAACGGAGGAACCAACGTCTTGGTGCATCAATAACTTCTTTATCATCCATGTGCTGCTTCCCCCAGAATGCATCCATCATTGCCTTTTATGGTCTTTTGTTAGGCGGCGCTGAACCCAGTTGGTGCACATCTTTGAGTACTTTGAGTATTCCAACTGGTGGACGAGTGTGTGAGCACTGCCAAGAGAGGCGTCCAGTTCAGCAGCTCGAATGAAGAGTCACAGCTGTGTCCGGCTGGCAGGCACGCGGGAGATCGACATGTTTGCGAGACCTCGTTGCGATGATGACATGCGTCTCGCCCAACGAATCGCCGTGCTTTTGTTCACTGCCAGGTCTCCATAGACATTCTGCGAGCACCTACGAATATCTGCGATGCTCTGATTTTCCACCAAAATAATCACAGTGACAGCTCTGCTCAGAACACACCTCCGCTACAGACGCCATTCTGACGGCTACGTTCAGCGCCACCACCTATCCGGACTTCACGAATCTATAGGGGCTGAAGCGGGAGTATTCCAGGATGTTCCATAAGAAGTTCCGCACATTTTAAACCGAAACTCACCGAATAAAAAAAGTGTCGCATTACTTATTGAACTCCCTTCGTAATTTCGCTCCCAAGTATTTAGGCGACCGGACACGTTAACCCCTTCCAGCCCGTACGTTGGCAAAAGGAACAGACAAGCAATTTTAGCACTTTGCCGTCCGCATGTCTCGTACAAATTTATTTGCTTGGCGCCGGCAGCGCTAATTCGGATTACTTGGCTTGTCGCCGGCCGCTTGTCACCTTTCCGTTGACGACAAGCTTCAAAGACATTGACTTTTGCGCGCTTTTCTTTTCAAGTAACTTCTCTGCAAGTTCTACACTGTTATAATAATTATCCATGTAGAGGTGATGCCACTTTCCATAAGAAAGTGTCAATAGTTCCATCACTATTTTTCCTTATGTTGTCCAGCGCCGGAATATATCTTGAATGAGGAAATGTATGCCAAACTCGAATCACACAGCATCCGAATTAGTATGCCATACATCGTATTTTTCGACGGATTGTAAACTTGAAAATTTAACTTTCCATGCCACGGTATCATTCCTTCATCAATTTAGATGTTTTGACTTAGACTAAACGTTTCTTTAAACTTTTTGGAAAAATAATGAATGACGAATTGCACTTTGAAAACCCAGTCGGCATTATCCGGTTTATTGTTATTGTCGGAAAAATGTAAAAATGGTAATATTTGTCTGAATCAGTTGCGGGACATCGTTTTGCGAAATATCGGTGTGTCTATCAACGGATTCGTTGACCAGTAATAATCGATCCTTGCTTTTTTTTTTTACAATTCCCATAAGGATAGCAAACCCAAACCATTTTATAAGTTCGGCTCCCGTAATGTCGACGAATTTGGCATTTTTATCCAATTTCCTTCTATTGCAATTTTGACTGTAATACTTGTTAGTTTTGTTGTTAATATATTCAAATAGATCGTTCCCATTATATAATTCTACGATATCCACGACGCTCTGTGTATCTTTGGGAAATATGTATAGACCCGGAGGTTCTCCAAATTTATTATTGGTCCTCAGTATATCATAGTCTGTCTTCTTCGTCTGATTCATCCGAATCAGTTGGCAACCGTAGCGTTCGCCGAATTCTTCTTGGGCGTATTTCACTATCTTCCCTACGATTCTGCTTCACTTTCATTTTCTTGATATCCAATGTCTTCTTCCCAATCGGCCGAGTCGCCCGGAAAGTGAGACAAGACGTCCACGCATTCCTCGTAAATAATCGTATCATCTCTTTCGTCTGCCATGATGAAAGTGCACAAGTACTTGTAAAAACAAAAAACTTTAAGGTAAAACTGGAAGGTAGGAGGCCAGTTACTGAAGGAAGCAAAGCTGTGAGGACGAGGCGTGAGTCGTGCTTGGGTAGCTCAGTTGGTAGAGCTCTTGCCCGCGAAAGGCAAAGGTCCCGAGTTAGAGTCTCGGTCCGGCACACAGTTTTAATCTGCCAGGAAGTTTCATATCAGCACACACTCCGCTGCAGAGTGAAAATCTCCTTCTGCAAACAAAAAACTTGATGACGTGTGTAACTTATTGTTACTTAAACAAAACACCAACAGAAGGGAAAAGATACTAAAGTGCTGTCACCGGCCACTGTGCGATACTATGCACACGACACCACTGTGGTGTCACCGGACGGCAAAGTGCTAATACAAAGTCGTGTAGTGATGTGAAAGGGCGAAATTTTCAGCAACATCTCTAAATAAATATTCATCACACTGCAATCTGAACGCCGTTTCCGAACTTTGGCGGAGGAGATAAGTGTTTAATACCCCGTCGACAACGAGGTCATTAGAGACGGATCACAAGCTGGGATGAGGGAAGGATGGAAAAGGAAAGCGGCCCCGCCGTTTCGAAGGAACCGTCCACGCATTTGTCTTAAGTGATTCTGGGAAATCACGAAGAACCTAAATCAGGGTGGCACGATGCGGGATTGATCCGGCGTCCTCCCGAATGCGAGTTCGGTGTGCAAACCACTGCGTTACCCCCATCGGTTTCTGAATGTCACTAAGGTTCGTAGACCTCTAGTGCGGTAGCGGTGCGCCTGTGACATTTTTGGCACATATAAGTGCTCGTTTTTATCTCCTCTGCACACTCGGAAATTTCACCTACATAGTTTTTACGTACAGTCTGTATAAAAGACGAAACTTACTACGTACATCTCGCGAAAAGAGCTCGAAGATATAATTAGAGAGATTAGAACCCGCAGCGAAAGGTTACCGGAAACTGTTCTTCCCACGCACTCTGCCACACACGATAAAGTGGCTCACGGAGTACGGATATACAAACTCGGATATATTCGTGAAGTAAACAGCAGTCATTTGACTGGAAATTATGAGCTGAATACAACCGACAAAAGTGCTTCCGATAAAATGATTGCTCGTTTCTTCGGACACGTTGAACACTTTTTCACCTTAGAGGATCTTATGGCAGCCACAGATTGTCGACGAAAGGAGAACAAACACTCGAAAACAGCACTATCTGATCAAAAGTATCCGTACACCTATCAGCGAACACCAATACGGCCTCGTCCACTGTGCGGCTTCAGCTCTGCAGGGGTCACTGTCTCAGTATCTGCGGAAGAATGGCAGCCGAAAGCCGAAACCAGAAAAATGGAAACGAGCATTTGGCGTCATTGGCCAGGAGGCCCCTTACGGGGAGGTCCAGCCACCTTGGTGCAGGTCTTATTACATTTGACGCCACACTGGGCGACCTGATGGGCATGAAATGACGATAACACAACACCCAGTCCCTGTGCGGTTAAAATCCCCGACCCAGCCTGGAATCGAACCCAGGCCGCTGAGGACGGTAGTCTGTCATGCTGACCATTCAGCTATCGGGACGGACGGCAAAACCAGTGAGGACAGTGACGTCTGGAGGCAAGTCGACTTTCTAACTCATCCCAAAGCTGTTCCATCGACTTCGTGTTGGGACTCTGGTCAGGCTAGTCAAATTCGGGAAAGTTATAGTCCACAAACCTTTGCCTCGTAGATGCTGCTTTGTGACAGAGTGCATCGTTCTTTCCAGCTGACTGCAAAACAATTCTGCTGCCGCCAACATATGCGTCGTGTAAGGACTGTGAAGATAAGATAAGAGAAACAAGGGCTTGTACGAAGGCATATAGATACTCATTTTTCCAGCACTCTATTTGCGAGTGGAAAGGGAAAGAAAATGACTAGTTGTGGTACGAGGTACCCTCCGCTGTTCGCGCGGAGCGTGTACGTAGATGTAGATTGTGATGATGATGCCGATAACGAGCGATCACTGTCTTCGAACTGTTTCTCTACTGTACACAGCATGCAAGGCGGCAAAATGTGTTCATATTCTTCTGTATTTAATGTTTTCTTATACGCAGTAGGGGAATGGCGCCCTAATCGCGATAAACACCCCCTAAGTAGTAAGGCAACAGGGGTGTGGTCTCACTCTGCACTGTTGCCAAATTTATTCGAGATGGCGGATCCGAGATGGCGGATCAGAGATGGCAGCGATAGACGTGGCAACGTCGCAGTGACATCGTGGCGGGAAGTTCAAGTTTTGGTGGCAAAATAGGTCAATTCGGCTACCTCCTTTAACCTAACCCCTCCTCTCCCCCCTCCCGTCCCCCCTCCCCTCCCAATTCTCCAAGAAAATGGTGGGAAGTTCAAATTTTGGTGCGAAAAGAGATCAGTTGGGCTACCTCCACTAACCTAAGTCATCCATATTTTCCTTGGAATTGGTGGGAAAAGGACTCAGTCTATGCTAGGCTGCTGGAGAGGAAGAAGTGTACTTTATTTATTTTGGAACAATTTTTTAAGGGACAGATTTCATATAGTTTATTTATTACACTGATATAAAACACACGCTCTGATGTGTTTTGAGTCGCAATTCACAGCCGAAAGACCTGCAAACTACTCGTAAATCAACGAAATAAGCAGTGCACTAATGTACAGAGACACAAGCAACTTGTAAATTGTCAAATAATGCGTGTATAATGCTTTACAAACACTCTTGCTAATTGTAAACTCTCGTAATAATGCATTGAAAAGCCTACAGAACTGGTCCTAAATCACCGAAATAATGCATATATAACACTCAGCCAATACGCTCACAACGCTTAAACAACCAAAAATAATACACTGTACAAACACTCTGTCCATGTAAAAAACGGATTCAAACTATAGTCAACTGCGACATATCAGCGAACTGCTCCCCTACAGAACTCCAAGGGGCGCACGCCAGGTAGTATGCTCTCACCGGCCCCATTCTCAAGATGCCTCTTGGCACACCTGTTTACCATTTCTGGTGCGATACCTGTGGATACTGACATCAAAGGTTGTGCTATAGAAATCTGTTCCAGAATAACACCGAATCCTTCTCCCTTGTGATCCTGACGGGACATGCTATCTGTGTCTAGCCATGAACATGTGTTTACCTCCCTAGCATGGCTGACACATTGCTGTGAAACGTCTGTGTGGCGACTCACCATCTATAAGGTTCTCACTGTTATACTGACGTCACATGGCCAGGTAAAATAAGAGCCAAGTCGGCCTCTCAGAAATTGTATAGTGTCCCAGAAATAGTTAATGGTCGCTTTTGTAGTAGCTTTCATGATGTCTCAGCCTGTCTGCATGGAAATCCTTGTCCTAACAGAACTTGTTTATGAAAATAACGCAGTATAACTGCTGTGTAGGGTCTCCTATGCCCCGCCACAAAGGATGTCTTGTGAATGAATGGATGTTTGTGATTGGCTCTTATTGAATTTACCCACCGAATTACTGACGCTGCCAGCGTGGAAGCACCATCTGCCTTTCTTTTTCTCTCTACAGACGAGACTTTCTGTGACAGAAACTGTTTTGTACAGATCACCATATTGCAGTAACAATTAAACCCTGCAAAGTGGCCTACAGATCGAGAAATATGGAAAGACTTTTACTCAATTACAATGCACTGCCACTGAGGGCAGGAGCTTGAATATTAGTGCATGAAACTGATCTGCAATCCAGCAATATATCACCGCGTACCGTCTCGACGTAGTAAACATACAATTTCTATCCCTCGACATACAAAATCGCTCGTGTTACATCATTCGTACAGCTATCAGTAGCCATACACTCATACATATACTGTGAAGAAAGACAGCATGAGCACATGCACCGTAGGTATACTCCTCGCTGCACTAGCTATTTCCTGTGAGGTTGGGCAGTCATCCACCCCTGACGCGTGACCAGAGTGCCGTCAGTTGACCAAAGTCACTTTCAGAACTGTTCTACAAATTTGAGGTTGGCCCCCAAGGCACAAAAGCGTTAACTCTTATGGCCCCGACCTCCTTGGTTGCTTGCTTTTCTACACCCATCTCCATACACTGGGATTACAAGAACATATGTAATTTCGCATGGTTTGACAGACTATCATACCATCGTCGCGATACTTCTCGATATCAAGCACAGAGCAATATCTCTTGCATAGCAGTATCGCTCACCTAACATAATTCAAATGATACAGACTGGAAATTATTTCTCTAGAAACCAGAAACGTTAGTGAGGTGGAGCATGCTGTAAACCACTGAGTAACCAGAAACTTATCCCGACTGCAAAGACCTTTACACGAAAACTTGAAAAAAATAGAGGAAACTGATATTTCCACTTGTGAGTACTGTTGTCGATGATGTAATAGATTCCAAATCATCAAATCATCCCTATAATTTACAAATTCAACTAACGTGTTCATCGTGTCTAGAGAACCAGCAAAGGTATCTTCCACCTGTCTTTCACCTGTTAGATGCGCACACCACAATCGATGTCCTCTCAGCTAAATAAAGGTGCGAAATGTGCAGAAGAAGTCAACCAGACAATTTACATGGGAGGGAATTGGAGGGAATAATAGTCCAGTGCAAACACACGTCCATATTGAAACTTCTCAAATTTCCACGAGATCACAAATGCTGCGTACCACATACTGACTATTAGTTCGCTTTTCGGCCGTCTACAGGATGACATGGTTAAGTCAGCTACATTCCTGCATCCCAACAGGCCTTTCCAGACGGATGGCTCCTGCCCTCAATGGGAAACGTGATTCATTCCCGCCACAGGCCACAGGCACTGCACACCAAGCATGCATCATCATCCTAGGAAATGGGTCACATATACACTCCTGGAAATGGAAAAAAGAACACATTGACACCGGTGTGTCAGACCCACCATACTTGCTCCGGACACTGCGAGAGGGCTGTACAAGCAATGATCACACGCACGGCACAGCGGACACACCAGGAACCGCGGTGTTGGCCGTCGAATGGCGCTAGCTGCGCAGCATTTGTGCACCGCCGCCATCAGTGTCAGCCAGTTTGCCGTGGCATACGGAGCTCCATCGCAGTCTTTAACGCTGGTAGCATGCCGCGACAGCGTGGACGTGAGCCGTATGTGCAGTTGACGGACTTCGAGCGAGGGCGTATAGTGGGCATGCGGGAGGCCGGGTCGACGTACCGCCGAATTGCTCAACACGTGGGGCGTGAAGTCTCCACAGTACATCGATGTTGTCGCCAGTGGTCGGCGGAAGGTGCACGTGCCCGTCGACCTGGGACCGGACCGCAGCGGCGCACGGATGCACGCCAAGACCGTAGGATCCTACGCAGTGCCGTAGGGGACCGCACCGCCACTTCCCAGCAAATTAGGGACACTGTTGCTCCTGGGGTATCGGCGAGGACCATTCGCAATCGTCTCCATGAAGTTGGGCTACGGTCCCGCACACCGTTAGGCCGTCTTCCGCTCACGCCCCAACATCGTGCAGCCCGCCTCCAGTGGTGTCGCGACAGGCATGAATGGAGGGACGAATGGAGACGTGTCGTCTTCACCGATGAGAGTCGCTTCTGCCTTGGTGCCAATGATGGTCGTATGCGTGTTTGGCGCCGTGCAGGTGAGCGCCACAATCAGGACTGTATACGACCGAGGCACACAGGGCCAGCACCCGGCATCATGGTGTGGGGAGCGATCTCCTACACTGGCCGTACACCGCTGGTGATCGTCGAGGGGACACTGAATAGTGCACGGTACATCCAAACCGTCATCGAACCCATCGTTCTACCATTCCTAGACCGGCAAGGGAACTTGCTGTTCCAACAGGACAATGCACGTCCGCATGTATCCCGTGCCACCCAACGTGCTCTAGAAGGTGTAAGTCAACTACCCTGGCCAGCAAGATCTCCGGATATGTCCCCCATTGAGCATGTTTGGGACTGGATGAAGCGTCGTCTCAGGCGGTCTGCACGTCCAGCACGAACGCTGGTCTAACTGAGGCGCCAGGTGGAAATGGCATGGCAAGCCGTTCCACAGGACTACATCCGGCATCTCTACGGTCGTCTCCATGGGAGAATAGCAGCCTGCATTGCTGCGAAAGGTGGATATACACTGTACTAGTGCCGACATTGTGCATGCTCTGTTGCCTGTGTCTATGTGCCTGTGGTTCTGTCAGTGTGATCATGTGATGTATCTGACCCCAGGAATGTGTCAATAAAGTTTCCCCTTCCTGGGACAATGAATTCACGGTGTTCTTATTTCAATTTCCAGGAGTGTATATCTGATCACTACACTTACAATTAAATGTTACGATTGCGGTCTCAGTTGAACAACATTCGACAAAGAGCAAAGTATCTGAAATACACCCTCCTAATGGCTGTGGCTCTGGAAATAGAAATCTCTGCAACATTCTTGTGACTTGACATACTCTTCCCTTAGCTATCACAGTTTTCCACGTCAAAACCATACCTTCCTTACGACTGGACATAGTCATTTCCTTTGCACATGTCGGAACATAAACACATACATTATAAGCCTGTTGCTCACACATCCCCTACTACTAAGTATAATATTTCGTCAATAAGTGATTGCTGACGATACGAAATAATACTGACCGAAAATCAATGATGGGTGGACATGTCTCATAACTTTTCTTGTGAGTGCTACCACTATGTCTAAGAAAGAGAGGCGTAATCTTCTTACAAACCGCCAGATGTTAAAAAACAGAACCATGTTACCATCACAAGCGGTCTTGGTTCTATAGGTGCAAACAAGCATCCATATTAACTCTATACTGGCTATATAAATCGAGGTATGGCATTACCTCTGAGTGAAGTAGTTTTTTCCAGACAAATCTCGTGAGACTGAATGTAGACAGTGATAGCTGGAGCATATAATACCAGAGTAACAGTGCAGTTACATGTCGCCGACGGTGCAATCTCGTAACAAAATTACCGAATTTAGAAAGTGATTCAACTAATGAACGCGGTATGAAACCGGTATCTGAACTCCCTCACGCCGCCTCCGCTAGATACTTCTCCAGCATTTGTAACACATTCTGTCTCGATGCCGTATCAGAGGTTCAGTGCTATATCGACTGGGTTATAGGCGATGGTTGACTGAGAAGGATCACAAACAGTAGATGATCTGCTGATTGAGGTCGTAAGAAATGTACACTATGTTTTCAGATCTCTAGTGCTACGGTATCTGCTAGAAATGCTGTCTGGGATTTGCAATCAAGTCTCTCCATTCAAGCACATACCCGCATTGGATCATATGGAAAAGTCCTTTAATGATTACAGCCACAAGTGAATCATATTTTTGGCGCTCTCATATCTCGAAACGAGTTACCTTTCTCGTAATTATCTGCTACAGTAAAATTCCAATGTCGTTTTAGGTAGTCCCTATGCACCTTGCAACTCATGCCATTTCTGCAGCTTTACACATGTGATCGTTTCAATTTAAGTCAGAATGGGGTATACGTCGGAGAAAGCGATATCTACTACCTTCTGCAACCCATGTAGAAACATGCTAAGACGAGTTAGTGCAACAGGACTGTGTTTTGACCATTCAATGGAAACGGGAATTACCGTAGCTCCACCAACTGTGTGCGCTGTGTAAGGTCAGTGCCCAATGAAGCCCACTCTTGCAACATGAAGTAGCATAAAAGATAGTACAGGAACTGTGAGAAGGACAAGGATTTTGCTACTGCATTGTGGTGCATCCCCAAACCTCATACAAATACTGCTGTCTGAAGCAGATCCGCATCCCCCAGGGCCCATTCACGTCTATCACCCCAACATGCAATATTCGTTATTCTATACCACCCAACAGAGGAAAATTACGAACTATAAAAGCTCCACTAAATTCATCCGATAGAGAACTCTCCTCCCATATATCGAAAATAAATACCGTCTGCATGGCAGGCATCGAGCACATGTGACGATCCTATTAAATATACAGCTATTGATCAATTGCACGGTCCAGTGTAAAGTTGTATCGCCTGTACTGTAGGAGGATAACCATATCCCATAAACTATACTATAAGTCGAAGAGACCCTCGCTATGACCCTGTGTCATTGTTTGAAACATTGTTTTTTGTGCTGTAACACTCTTTGTACACTGAAAAATATTTTGTTTTTTCTGCCATGACTTCGAGGTCTGTGTCAGGTTCTAAACTGACATTAACACATTCTGATCCATTGCTTCTCACAGAAAACTAGACGCACAGTATAATTCATGTTGTTAATGCTGCTACCATAACACACCACACACACTGGATGATTTTAAATAAAAGACAGCTACAACATAAGGAAGCTGGAAGCGTTTGATGACGCTGTGGAAAGTTTCCAACTGCTGTCCAGAGGCGATTGGCGACCTCTGCATTTAAACTCATCTGTCACAGTGTCGGGATAGCTGATGGCTCTGCATTCCATTTCAACTGATTCCTCATAGTTCAGTAATGTACGCGATCACTGTTGCGGTGCTAGCCATCCCCCTGTACCAAAACTCTTTCTTCAACTCAAACAAACGATGTCAGTCAATCATTATGGGGTAATCAACAGTGTACCAGTGGACGGATGAGATGGAAAAGACACTGTCGATGTACTGAAATAATAAGAATCATAGTTGATAGTGCAACAATTTTAGCAATTTTTCAGTAATTTCAACACTGACCAGTGATGTGACAGCATGTTTTCCAGTTTCAGTATCATAGCTAAACCGTCCCTTCTCTACTTTGTTGTATCATTGCAAATGTAAATAGATGACTGTGCAGTACGTCCATTCATTGTTAATTCTCAAACATATACATGATCAAAGTAAACCAGATAGTACTCTACGTATTTCTAGCACCTTGAGCATAGTGCTTAATTTACGATCTATCTCTATGCAGATTGGAGTCACAGAGCATTCTCACCGTCTTAGAATAAAATTAGAGACTGAAAGACCCCCTTGCATTGTCATTAACCAACCCGCCCTGCAGCACCATTACTGATTTAATCTGCAGCTGACCAGAAGTAGACCTCTACATTCCACGTCTCGTGAATGCATGGAGCTAGCCGAATCCTCACCCATCCAAGTGCACAAGATTTCTCGAGATGGGTCCACATCGAGGAGGTTAGCTCTCCTTATCGATGTATAGTAACATATTTGAAAGTGTTGTGGTGTAATGGTAGATGGTTAAGAAGAACAAGAGAAGGGGGATTTTTATGCATGATGGAGCTTCAGACAGATAGAGTTTGAAGCATTTTACATAAATCAACTACCCTATCAATTTTAAAGTATTGTTGTAGTGTCTGGAATCAGTACCAGGTGGGTATTGGTAAGAGAGAGCATAAAAACACCCACTCCTAAGGCTACACAGTTCTGCACTTAAAATAGGCTATACTGTTAGATAACTTGAGTTTCAGACCTATCAGTCATAGTAATGGACTGACGTAACTCTTTTACACCCAAGACACGACAGAGGGATGGAGAACATGGCATAAATCTTCGTTTGTTTAGAGGAATGTGTCACGTTTCATCACACATGAAATGGAAGTTGTTTATGTCTCTTCACATCAATGTACTGAAATATATCGGTGATTTACGAGTAGTTTGCAGTTCTGTAGGCTGTTCAATGCATTATTTCGAGAGTTTACAAATAGTAAGCGTGCTTGCACAACATTATACATGCATTAGTTTGAGTTTAAGAGTTGTTTTCCTCTCTGTTCATCAGTGTATTGCATTATTTCGCTGATTTACGAGTAGTTGGTATGTCTGTAAGCTGTGAATTGCGACCCCAAGCACGTCAGAGTGTGCATTTTGTATCACTGTAATAAATAAACTACACGAAATCTGTCCCTAAAGAAATTGTTCCAGAATGACTAAAGTACACTCCTTCCTCTCTCCTGCAGACCAGCACTGGCTGAGTGATTTTCCCGCCATTTTCCCTTAGACTGCCATGGGTGGCAGTACTGTGTGCTAGGTTAGTTGGACTCCAGACGTTATGGTGGACACCCTGGATGGAACTATTGCCTCAAATTGTTTAAATAAAGACTGGAAATAAAGAATTACATCCATCCTATCCACCAGCCCAGCGCAGGATGAGTCCTCTTCCCGCCATTTTTCCTCCCCAGACAGCCATCTTGGATTATATCACAGAAGGAATGACAGAGACCATTAGTGGCAGTACTGTGTTCTAGATCATTTGGATTCTGGACCCCATGGTGAAGACATTGGAATGAGCTACTGCCTGAGATTGTTTAAATAAACACTTCATGCACAAGCTGAGTCCTTTTCCCACCAATTGCTAGGAAGAGGTGGCAGTTGAATGACTTAGGTTAGTGGAGGTAGCCCAAGTAACCTATTTTCCAGCCATTTTCTTAGGTTAGTGGAGGTAGCTGTGATGTGTTGCATTGTCCTGCTTTTATTTAAAATTCACGCCACTTTCTGGGGGAGAGGAGGGGAAGGGGTAGGGGGTTAGGTTAGTGGATGTAGCCTAATTGCCGTATCTTCCCGCCAAAATTTTAGCTTCCCACCGTGAAATCATTGTGACATTGTCATATCTATCGCCGCCATCTTGGATCCACCATCTTGAATAAATTTGTTAACAATGGAGAGTGGGGTGACGTCCTTGTTGCTGCACTACTCAGACCAATTGCCAGATGCTGATTCTGACGGGGACAATGACATGCCAGAATGTGTCACACTATGGGCCACTGAACTAGAGGAGGACGTAAGGCACTGTGATGTGGTCGTATTAGATGATGATGATGATGTCTTCTTTGAGGATGTGGTGGCATCGCCGAATGAAGTGTTAATGCCTTGGAATCAGAGCGAAAAATGTAATTACTCCCTCTGCTTATCAACTTGTGATCGTCAGTATTGCTTCTTTCACTGCACAAGCAGCCATAAGCTATATCTCTCCTCCGTCGTCAGGCCACAAATGCCCCATCGGGACCATCCGACCTCCGTGTCATCCTCAGCTGAGGATGCGAATAGGAGGGGCGTGTGGTCAGGACACCGCTCTCCCAGTCGTTACAATGGTTTTCTTTGACCGGAGCCGCTACTATTTGGTCAAATAGCTCCTCAGTTGGCATCAGGAGGCTAAGTGCACCCTCAAAAAAAGGCAACAGCGCATGGCGGCCCAGATGGTCACCCATCCAATTGCCAGCAACGCCCGACAGAACTTAACTTCGGTGATCTGACAGGAAGCGGTGTATCCACTGCAGCAAGGCCGTCGCCTGCTAAGTTATATACCTAACTACACTCCTGGAAATTGAAATAAGAACACCGTGAATTCATTGTCCCAGGAAGGTGAAACTTTATTGACACATTCCTGGAGTCAGATACATCACATGATCACACTGACAGAACCACAGGCACATAGACACACGCAACAGAGCATGCACAATGTCGGCACTAGTACAGTGTATATCCACCTTTCGCAGCAATACAGGCTGCTATTCTCCCATGGAGACGATCGTAGAGATGCTGGATGTAGTCCTGTGGAACGGCTTGCCATGCCACTTCCACCTGGCGCCTCAGTTGGACCAGCGTTCGTGCTGGACGTGCAGACCGCGTGAGACGACGCTTCATCCAGTCCCAAACATGCTCAATGGGGGACAGATCCGGAGATTTTGCTGGGCAGGGTAATTGACTTACACCTTCTAGAGCACGTTGGGTGGCACGGGATACATGCGGACGTGCATTGTCCTGTTGGAACAGCAAGTTCCCTTGCCGGTCTAGGAATGGTAGAACGATGGGTTCGATGACGGTTTGGATGTACTGTGCACTATTCAGTGTCCCCTCGACGATCACCAGAGGTGTACGGCCAGTGCAGGAGATCGCTCCCCACACCATGATGCCGGGTGTTGGCCCTGTGTGCCTCGGTCGTATGCAGTCCTGATTGTGGCGCTCACCTGCACGGCGCCAAACACGCATACGACCATCATTGGCACCAAGGCAGAAGCGACTCTCATCGGTGAAGACGACACGTCTCCATTCGTCCCTCCATTCACGCCTGTCGCGACACCACTGGAGGCGGGCTGCACGATGTTGGGGCGTGAGCGGAAGACGGCCTAACGATGTGCGGGACCGTAGCCCAGCTTCATGGAGACGGTTGCGAATGGTCCTCGCCGATACCCCAGGAGCAACAGTGTCCCTAATTTGCTGGGAAGTGGCGGTGCGGTCCCCTACGGCACTGCGTAGGATCCTACGGTCTTGGCGTGCATCCGTGCGTCGCTGCGGTCCGGTCCAAGGTCGACGGGCACGTGCACCTTCCGCCGACCACTGGCGACAACATCGATGTACTGTGGAGACCTCACGCCCCACGTGTTGAGCAATTCGGCGGTACGTCCACCCGGCCTCCCGCATGCCCACTATACGCTCTCGCTCAAAGTCCGTCAACTGCACATACGGTTCACGTCCACGCTGTCGCGGCATGCTACCAGAGTTAAAGACTGCGATGGAGCTCCGTATGCCACGGCAAACTGGCTGACACTGACGGCGGCGGTGCACAAATGCTGCGCAGCTAGCGCCATTCGACGGCCAACACCGCGGTTCCTGGTGTGTCCGCTGTGCCGTGCGTGTGATCATTACTTGTACAGTCCTCTCGCAGTGTCCGGAGCAAGTATGGTGGGTCTGACACACCGGTGTCAATTTGTTCTTTTTTCTATTTCCAGGAGTGTATTACATTTTTACCCTTTCTCCTGCAGCGGTCGCGTCCCCACAGCCACAAAACAGTGTGGTGCGCATACTGGTGGGTGCTAAACCTTCTTCCCCCTCAAAGAATTGCCTGGTAAGGCTACTATACGGGCGCTGCTACCCGCTGCGAGGGAAGCCACCACTGCCGCAGCCTTCCCGGCACCGCTGCTCTGTCATCTGTGGGCTGAACAATGAACCACCACCCCTCAAGCTGCCAGGTCGTGTTTGCAGCAGTGGCTACAACAGCATTGGGAACCGTCATTGCAGTCTGACCCGGGAGCACTGCAGTATCCTACTCTGTCATCATCATCATTTCATTCTCGTCAGAATCGGCCTAAACGCAAGGTATATACGCCTCAGCACATACCAACTTGCCAACCCTAGCGCCATTATCAACAGGGTGGACACAGAATAGCATTAATAGTAAAAGAGAAGATGCTATGGCTAGTGACAGTTCTCTCTCCCTTCCTTTTAGTGAAGGACATCAGGTCAGTGATACCACACCGCAGTTAGAATAGTCGCTCACTGCAGATGCCTTTGAGTAGCGAATATCCTTTATGAGGATCATGAACCAGGCAGGTACTGCAACTCTGTTGGTTTTCTAAAGGCGTGCCTTCCTGTCATGGAAAAGAAGCTTCTCAAGGTAGTCAATGATCCGCGGTATCCCGCCATGAAATGCAGCGTTGTGCTCTGCATCGAACTATTGCACTCCCCAAAATTGATTCTGGTGTGTAAGAGACAAATTTTCATTTTGTTTCTGGGGAAAATGGGATGATAACGCGGAGCACGTCAATCGCCGAGTGGTTTCGTAAATCCACCTTGAGTGCTATACTGGCCCAGTTTTCCGAGATGGAAGTCAGAGGGTCAACTAAAGCACTCAGTCGAATACTACAGCTGGGCTTCCATACACATGTCTACCATCCGGTAAATGGAGGATCAAGCTATGTAAAGCTCCCTAACGATATAGCTAACAAGCTGCCATGTTTTAGTGTCGAAAATAGAAAGGATTAGGCGTGTTTTGTATGGTCAGTCCTGGCTTGCAAAAGAAAGTATGCTCATTGTGGTCATCCTGAGTGACCCAGTACAGACCACGTAGGTTATAATATTCGTGGGAGTTATAACTTTGATGGTATCGAGTTCCCCGTCAAGATCCAGGACATAGCTAAATTTGAGGCGCAGAATTCCCGAATATCGGTTGATATTTATGGTCTGGAAAAGAAAAGCAAGCCATATGAACAAGACAAACACATTGTCGTCGGGCCCCTCCATTTCTCAAATTTGCTAGTGAGTGTGAGTTGCATGTAAACATGCTGCTCTTCTCTGATGGTGATAATTATCACTATGTTTGGATCAATGATGTATCCCGACTTCTATTCTCTCTGTTGAGTAACTATAAGTGTAAAAAGCATATTTGCTTAAGGTGCCACAGTTATTTCTCCTCAGACAAGCTATTAGTGGCGCATCTAGTAGATTGCACCCGGTATGTGTTGTTATGCTTACTGAGGAAATTAAAATCATACAGTTTTAGAATGTTCACAACCAGGAGCCGTATCCATTTGTCGTTTACGCCGACTTTGAATGCCTCCTCGCTCTTGTGACCTGTTGTGAAGGTGATCCCGCGGTCTCACATAGCACCATGTACCATATGCGCAACGTACCAAATTTTAACGTCCTATGATTCCAGTCTTAACAGCTACAAATTTTACGTCGGGAAGAAACCTGCAGTTTGGCTGCTCACTTAGCACAAAAACTTTCATGGGAAGTTGATAACCTTTACAGTGACAACGTTCTGATGACCAAATCGAAGGAGAATGGAGATTTGTCTAATAAGGCGGTTGGTTGTCATATTTTTGGGCTGCCGTTAGACCAGGCTCATCCAAGAACTGCGCCCGGCGGGCGTGCCCGCGCCTCGCGGCTGCAAGGCTGTGTAGTTCAGCGCCCCGTCCGCGACCGTGTGTCGCTAGTGTCGCCATAGGAGAGAGAGAGAGAGAGAGAGAGAGAGAGAGAGAGAGAGTGAGAGAGGGGGAGGGGGGAGAGAGAGAGAGAGCTGCGGAACGAGTGAGACCGCACACCACTGCTCTGCGCTGGGCTGTCCCGCGGTCAGATCCAACGTAAAAAATACAGCAGAGGAAGCGCAGCTCTGCAAAAGTGGTCCATGAGCCAGTTTCTTAAATGAACTAGACTCATAAATATTCTATTTTAGAAATAATTTTATGTAAGGAATATAGAGTCTCATTCCTACTGTTGGTTGTTACCAGTAAATATTTTTTGTTGTACTTCGTGCTACAACTTTTTGGATCCGTTTTCAGAGTTTAGAAATCGGATGCTTAGCTTGGTGGTTTGTACGTAATAATTTCAGCTGAGCAAGTTTGAAAACTTATAAAAAAATAGAATTAACTTTATAAAGCTCTTTAATTCCTACAGTCAACATTGTTAAAGAAGACAATTAACATTTTATATAGAATGAGATTTTCACTCTGCAGCGGAGTGTGCGCTGATATGAAACTTCCTGGCAGATTAAAACTGTGTGCCCGACCGAGACTCGAACTCGGGACCTTTGCCTTTCGCGGGCAAGTGCTCTACCAACTTCTTTTTTTTTTTTTAGTTAACCCTTTTATAAAATGGAACTAAAAAACAGAACCAAGTGCCACCGCCACTTTTCATCCTAAAAAAAAAAAAATCTGTTCCTCTTCAGGCGTTGGCTCCTGACTAAACCTACCCCAGAGAGCTGCCTATCTACCAGGGTAAATATAGGAAATCAAGGTTAGGGCTATCCTTACAAACAAAACAAAATCTTCTTTTTTCTGAATTTTATTTTTATTTTTATTATTGTTATGTTATTATTTTTTGTTTTTGTTTAGTTTTGTTGTGTCCTTGATCAGAGGCCTTCTGCGCCCCGCTGGTAACATGTTGAGTCACGTCTTCACGAAATTGATGCGTTCTGTTCAATTGTTCAGAAATGTTCATTGGTTCAAGCAGGAAACGTTCTTCTCTCTTGGCTTAACACATTCCAGCTGCGAGGCGGGTCGTGGAAAGCACTCCCAAATAAGTTCGAGAAAAATTGTCTGTATTTTGGGTGACGGACAACGATATAATGACGGTCATTGAGGTATGTCCAAAAATCGAGTACAGAGTCTACAGTTTGTCCAAATAGGTAGTGAATGGCATGTCCGCGAATCCAGTTCACAGCATTGGTCTTTGTCCGAGGAAAATATTCACGATCCGGAAATAATAATGAAAGGGGAGTAATCCGATCCGGAATGTCCCGCGTTAGAAAAGCGACAATAAGACGAATCAAGTGCCAAACCTCCTCCGCCGGTCCGCAAACAAACCGATGTTCTTCATTGTCTGGGACTCCACACGTGGAACAGAGAGGTGATTGGGCGAGGTGGATACGATGAAGGCGAGATTGGTTGATTTGCTTACCATTGACAGTTAGGTACCAGACAGATTGTACATTCGTGTCAAGGTAACGGGCGAAAACCGCGCGCCATACATGACGCCAGTCTACCTGGGGGAACTTTTGTTCAATCGGGTGAGGTGGACGACCTAATTGGAGGACATTGTATACTGCCTTTGTCTTGAGTAAAAGCTGTCTTGGTAAGGTGAGGCGTAGATAACTGAGTTCAAGAAAGAAGTATCGTATATAATGTAACTGGACCGGAACGTCCGAGATCATCACTGGGGCTGACAGTGAGACCGGCGTATATGTCGTCAGGAGGAGACCAGTGAGGCTCGTTGGGCATCGTGTCCATACCGTCATCTGGGAGCTGACAAATAGGGCGCGAGCTCTATCCGGCACGTGAAACAGACCTATCCCACCTCGTTCACGGGGAAGAGTAAGGGTTGCATAGTTAACTTTGAATAACAGCCCAGAGCTGACGAAAGATGCCATCGCTGCCAACATGCGACGTGCCACAGTAAGCGGGAAAGGTAGAACTTGTGCTACATGGGGAACTCGGGATGCGATATATATATTGACATATCGAGCTCGTTGGAGGATATCTAGGGATCGAAGGCGATGGTCCATAAGACCCGTTCTGATCATTAAAAGGAGGCGTCTGCAGTTGATGGCGGCTGAACGCCGGAGATCAGATGAAAAGTCTATTCCTAAACAGCGAATGGTATCAACGGTGGTGAGAGGTGTAATACACTCCACAGGGAGTCCCGTGCCAATGAACATAACTTGTGACTTACGTACGTTTAAAGAGCTACCCGACGCCTCACCATAAGTCGCTACTCACGTCAAAACAGCTCGAACCTCGTCGGCATTACGTAAACAGATGACTACATCGTCAGCATAGGCCGTGCAACAGAATCGGTATCGATCTATGGACAACCCTACCAAACGTTGTCTGAGCCCACATAGCAAGGATTCCAAGGAAAAGGCGTACAAAATCGCTGATAGAGGGCAACCTTGACGTACGGATCGACCTATTTTTATCGGAGGAGTGAGTCTGCCATTGTACATAATCCTGGAAGAGGCACCCCGCAGAAGGCGCATCACTACCGTGATAACGGCGACTGGGAAACCCATATGGTGGAGAACGGCCGTAAGGAACGAATGGTCAACCCTATCAAAAGCTTGACTAAAGTCCAAAGACGCAAGTGCCCCAGAGAGGCGTTGTGCCTGGGTAACGGCGATCATATCCCTGTAGCGGCATAAAGCCGTGCGGATATTATTATCCCCTCCCAAAGATGCTTGGTCTGGCGACACAACATATCGGGCAACGGTTTTAAGTCGTGCCGCCAAAAGGCGAGTGAAGATTTTCATATCACTGTTAAGGAGGGTGAGGGGCCGATAATCACTGATATTGTTGCCACCATGCGGTTTATGTACAGGAATAATAATTCCTTCCATGAAAGAGTCCGGCACAGGTACTTCCGGAGACATCGTTCCCGACATATGGAGGTGAAGGTGGACTCTAACAAATCACGGAAGGTGCGATAAAATTCGAGGGGAAGACCGTCGGGTCCTGGGGAGCGATTGATGGTTCCTGCTCGGATCGCATCGCGGACTTCATCATCAGTCACCTCTGACACCAAGTCAATCGCCTCATCTCCTGGGAGACCACCGAAGTTGAGCTGTGAGACTTCCTCGATCAACTCTGGGGAATGTGGAATTGCGGCGTAGAGCTGCTGGTAGTGAGCGTGAAGCACATTCCCTATTGCAGATTGGGTTACGTAGCGACGCCCATCTTGGTCTGTTAGGATAGGAATAAATTTTCGGCGACGATGTTGGCGTTCTTGGATGATATGATACATAGATGGATGTTCATGAGGCATGCGATCAGCAGTACGAGATCGTACTATCGCTCCTTCCAAATGCCTTCGCATGAGATTGGAGATTTGGGCCTTAGCATGGTTTATCCTTGTATGACGCTCAGGGGAGGCTGGCATCGTGGAGCATTCTCGTAGGATCCTGTAGTAAAAGTCCATAGTGCTCTTCCTCCAGGCGACAACATCTTTGCCATATCGGATCAAAGTTTTTCGAAGAGCAGGTTTTGCACACTGGATCCACCAGGATATGGTAAACGGATACGTGAGACGGCGTCTATTACATGTGATCCAAGTGTCTTCTATTAGAAGTCGACAGTCAGGTGAATTAAGAAGTGCCGTGTTCAGTTTCCATAAACCACGTCCGTGCCATACTGCCTGTCTTGTGAGAACAACGTCACAGAAGTAAGCCTCATGATCTGAGAAAGCAACAGGCCAGATTTCAGCCTGTCGTGTGTGTTGAATTAGGGATCGCGAGATGTAGATGCGATCCAGTCGGCTAGAGGAGTGCGCAGTGTAGTACGTAAAGCCCAAACGATCACCGTGAACATGTCTCCACGTGTCGACAAAATGTAGCCACGTCACGACTGTTTCCAGAACTGCGCATGGTGAGTGACGCGGCAATTGATCCTGAGGTCGCTGGGTGCAGTTGAAGTCTCCACCCATGACCCAGTCATCGTGTGGTCCCATAAAAAGGGGTGTAACTTCATCTGCAAAGAAGGCATTGCGTTCACGACGGTAGCTGGAGCCCGACGGCGCATAAATGTTGACGATGCGTACACCAAAGAGAGTAAGGGCCATACCTCTGCCGTTGGGGAGGTATAGGACATCTTCGGCAGGAAGACCTTCTCGTAAGATGATGGCAACACCACTACCGGTGTCCGAAGCGGGAGAAAGATGCGCCGTGAAGCCCTGTGGTGGTGAAAAATCTGCGACATGCACTTCCTGAAAAAGCGCAATATCAATGTCCGCATCATAAATCATATCGCGGAGCAGCGCTAGTTTGTGGGGTGCACGAATGGTCGCGAGGTTAATCGTTGCGACACGATAATGCTGGTGTTGGAGTCCCACAGGCACAGGTGGGGCTGCTTCTTCAGGAGCGAGAGGTCGTCGATCTTGCCGGTCCGCGGAAGAGGTTGCTATTGTGGAGAGTTTGCGGGCGCGGGCGCAACCGATGGGGGCGCCCCATCATCAGCACCGTCCACCCCAGTCCCTTCGATCTCCACGTCGTCTGCCCAGGAGACTGATACTGCGGTAGGGTACCGACTGTGTACATCATCCATGTGGAGAGGAGACGTATTTTTCGGCTCAGCATATAGACTTTCTTCAACGTCGACTTGTGGGGGCGACGGCGCCAGTAAGGATGGGTGGTCGTTGCCAGTGGTCGCCTGTGGCGGGTCGTTCGCATCAGACGTTTGGACATCATAGAGCGGTTTATCATCCATCTTCGGTTCTGCATCTCTGGCATCCATCCGGAGAATGGATTCATCAGGGGGTGTACGGCTACGTTTCTTTCTCTTTCTTGTCGACCCTTGTTTTCGAACAGGTCGTTCCGAGTCTGATTGCGGGTGGCCTTCGTCTGACTCCGGACCAGTCTGAAGGAAAGCAGAAGTAGGTACCACTCCCGGATCAACGTCCATCTCAGCAGCATTTTCAGTCACAGTGCTGCGATGATGTGGAAGGTCAGGATCTGGCGTCTGTGGCACCTCAGAAGGAATCTCAGTAGCGGTTGCATCTGCCTGATCAGACGACGTCAACAGAGCAGGAAGACCCTGTGTAGAGGTGCTACCTTCCTGGGCAGCCTTGGCATATGTGACCGGGATCTGAGTGATCACCGCTGGGGACGCTTCCTCGCCGACCGGCGTTTGGATCAGGCGGCGTCGCACGCAGGCGGATCTGACGTGGCCTTCTTGTCCACAACCCGCACATGTTCGGGGTTGGCCGTCGTACATGACAATGGCTCGCACACCGCCAATTGTCAGGTATGATGGTATATGTTTTTTCAGTTCAATTTTTACCTGACGCACACCATTAAGGACATGGTAGGTCGTGAAGGTTTGCCATTTTTCCTCTACGTAACCGATGACGTTACCGTATGGTTGTAACGCAGAGACAACTGCGTCCTTCGGCACTTCAAATGGTAGTTCAAACACCCTAATCGTGCGTTGACCGTACTCTGCGAGTTCAAGTGTTACTGCTCCGACGTGACCATCAGAGTATTTGAACTTAAGTCCATTGGTATGGCGGCGAATAACATCTTCACACACCTCGGTGTTTGTCATTTTAATATGAACGACGCTACTCGTGATCGAAAAATGGATTCCGATAACGTGGTTAGGATCTAAACGAACTTCTTCACGTAGGAACGTTTCAACTTCATGTGCACGAGGTCGCGCATGTTCAGCTGGGAAGGAAACTTTAAGGGTCGCACGGCGGTAAGCGCTCGACATGTTGCTCGCGGTGGACGGACACTAGCCTTAAAGCTACGACGCGGAAGTAAACAAACCTGCAGCGGAGCACGGGGCCAGCGCGCGGGGCCGTCCGCACGCTGCCACGGCTGAGAGCCGACTGTGTCCAACTGAGCTACCGAATCACGACTCACGCCCGGTACTCACAGCTTTACTTCTGCCAGTATCCGTCTCCTACCTTCAAAACTTTACAGAAGCTCTTCTGCGAACCATGCAGAACTAGCACTCCTGAAAGAAAGGATACTGCGGAGACATGGCTTAGCCACAGCCTGGGGGACCTTTCCAGAATGAGATTTTCACTCTGCAGCCGAGTTTGGAAGGTAGGAGACGGATACTGGCAGAAGTAAAGCTGTAATCTCATTTTGTTCGTTATTGTTCGTTTCAAATGTTCGTGGCGGACGTCACCTGACGCCCATTGAAGTTCGTTACTGATCCATTCACTCAGTTTTTTTATTACAGAGGGCAGCTAACCCTCTGACCGAACACGCTAAGCTACCGTGCCGGCTTTATAAGGGAGATTTGAACACGGATCTCCCGTTACGCAGTCTAGCACCGATGCCACACTACTACGAGGCCACGGAAGTTTTAACATTTTATATGTTTTTCTTTTTCGAAGAAACGATTTGGTCTAGGTTTAGTACAGTATTCCATGAGATTGCTACCTCAAAGAGTTAGTCAAATTTTTATCGCCAAGTAATGAACGGTTCTTAGTTTTAGCAAGCATTAATAGAGAGAAAAAGCGCTCACAAATATATGTGGAACCAAACATTGACAGAATTTTGGCTGCGTGCTTGTGCAAAAGAGGATATTTCTCTCGTGGAAGACAACTGTAAAAGTCATCCAGAGTTTTACACATAAGAAAGCGTTCCTTCAGGCGGATATCGCACTGCAGGTCAGTGAGCTCTAGTTGAATCACTTGTAAGACATCCGCCCCGGGTAGCTCAGTGATGCCGGCATGGCAGCTCTGCGTGTTCCGTCAGAGGGTTAGCTGCACTCTGTAATAAAAAAACTGAGTTAATGGGTTAACAACGAACTGAAACGGGTGTCTTGCGACGTCCACACCGAGCACATACATCGAGCAAAAACGAACAAAATGGAAAAAAAGTGGTCAGCGCGACAGAATGTCAATCCAAGGGCCCGGGTTCGATTCCCGGCTGGGTCTGAGATTTTCTCTATTCAGGGACTGGGTGTTGTGTTGTCCTAATCGTCATAATTTCATCCCCATCGACGCGCAAGTCGCCGAAGTGGCGTCAAATCGAAAGACTTGCACCAGGCGAACGGTCTACCCGACGGGAGGCCCTCGCCACACGGCATTTCATTTTACTTGTAAGACGTCCTCTGCCCGAAGGGAAAACGGGGCGAACAAATATATCTGAGGCCGGCTGTGGCTCACTTATCTCCAAATATCTGTTTGCAAACTGTTTTTGTAATTCGAAAATGATTTGAACATAATCTGAAAAATCCTCATCTTCTTTAACGCTGTCTAGTGCAGGAAAGTGACAACAGTTCTTCTCGCGCAACTGTTTTTCCCACAAAATAAGATTTTTTTGAAATGCTGAATCGTCTGCACTAAATCAACAACAGAGTGACTTTAGGCTTGGAGTGAAATGTATTTAAATGACCACTAAGATCACTCAAAAAGGCCAAATTCACCACCCACATAGGATCACAAAGTAATTCTTCTAGACGCCCTTTCATTTCCAAAAAGATATTTGTTTCGCCTGTCAAGGAGAAAACCGATGAAGCACCTTTCCTCTGCTCAGCCATCTTACTTCGGCGTGGTAGGAGATGTCGGGATATTGCGCTTCGACATCAGCCATAAATTCTTTAAATTGGCAATGTTAGTCCATGCGATGGAAGATAATTAACCGTTCGAAGAACTGTGTCCATAACATTTTTTATGTTGACAATCTTCGCACAAAGTGCCTCCTGGTGTATCAGACAATGGACTGCCGTGAATAAGGAACAGCCAATTTCAGCCATTTTTGACCTGACGTACGACAGGAATCCAGTGCGGATCCCTCGTAGCGCAGGGGCTCCATCCGTTGTTACAGTGGTCAGGCGTTCCCATTTTAAACCCATTGACTCTAACGCGTTTTCCGCGGCTAGAAAAATATCCAAACCCTAGGTTGTGTCTTTTAGTGGTATAACGCAGAGAAATTCTTCTGTGACACGCAGATTGTCGTCGACACCTCGAATGAATATGACGAGCTGAGGTATGTCCGCAACGTCCGCGGACTCAGCAAGAGCGATAGAAAATGAAATAGTCTGACGCTCTCTCCATTAATTGCAGTCCCATATCTGAGGCCATATCTTCCACTCGGCGAGCAACAGTTTAAGGCTAAACAGCTATTTTTTCATATTTTCCCGTGAGGTCTGCTGGACAAATACAAGGCGAGTCGACCAGGCAATCCTTGATGAGATTCCCAGCCGCAAAGGGTTTCCTTGCTTTCGCAACTCTCAGCGAGAATTTGTAACTTGCGCGCAAACTTTGCCCACCTGTTTCCTGCTTCTACCGCGGCAAAAAAAAAGAACATACAATTAATTTTGTACAATCCTGATTTTTTAAACACTTTTATCATTTTAACAATTGTTTCATTCATTGAAACTGAAATAAAAAACTAACAAAAATATTGGTTTTCCCCCAGTTCCTCCGAAAAGCTGCCTTAGACGCTATCCTGGACAGCGAAATGTGGTCGCAAAATAAATTTTTGTCTACTGGAATATCTGCGTTTTAATTAATTTAAAATATAGATCAAACTACAACATATGTCTTCCCATCCATAAAAACACAAACATACAAAAACAAAAAATAACTCTTAAAGACATTTTGCTGTCCGAGAGAGCGTTTGTGACGGTTTTTCAAAAAAATCTTCAAATGTCTCTGAGCACTATGGGACTTAACATCTTAGGTCAGCAGTCCCTTAGAACTTAGACCTACTTAAACCTAAGTAACCTAAGGACATCACACACGTCCATGCCCGAGGCAGGATTCGAGCCTGCGACCGTAGCGGTCACGCGATTCCAAACTGTAGCGCCTAGAAACGCACAGCCACACCGGCCGGCCGTGACGGCTTTTCAGAAAGTGGCAAAAAATAACGCAGCTGAAACTTTTTCTTATGTCTGTGCGACGTGATTTAATGCAACCTAAATATGAAAATTAACCGAAAAGAAATGTTCCTTGTTGCTGACAATCTCATATTCGATAACTGGCACATTTTTAAGTGACAGATTATAAAATATAGTTTTATTTATCATCTTTATAAATTATAAAGAGTCATACGATAGGAAGCACTTACTTCACTGTAATGCTGCATGAAATTTTCTTTCAGTTCTTCAAGCTCTGACTGGCATTCCTCTTGCGACAAATTTTCGAACTGATATTTGTGACAGGTATTAAAGTGCCGTTCAATCGAGTAATTTTTTAAATACATGAGGTTCCGATGTCATACTAAACATTTGGCTTGATTTTCAACAGCAGTGCAAAGAAAATTTCGCACTCTGGTTTAAACAGTGCGGACGCGCCGCTCCTCTTTCTTTGTGCCTGCTGCTGTTGAGCATCCATCTCGATCCACAGTAGCCTGAAGGCTGCGTTCACGCAGTCGGCCGGGCCGGGCTGACGCGTACCGGGTCGGCTCGTGCCTAGCTCAGGCCGACGAGTAGTGCATTCACATTGCGCGCCGCGCCGAGCCGGGACGGCGAAATGGGGGAAAATCCACTTCCCGGTTTTCATGTTTCAAAAATTCTTAGCGGTATATAACACTTCGCCACATCGTTTTATGAACTTATTTTTTCCTAAAAAGTGTTACTTACGTCGTGAAAAAAGAAAAAGTCTACTTTTCGTTTCGCGTGATTTCTTAGTTTCGTAACGCTTCCCAACCGATTGTGAAGAAAGTATTCGGCTAAAGAATCTGATTTTTGAACACGTGGTAGTGCAACATCTTAGCTTCGTATTGAATCATTTATCTTTCCATATTTCTTAACAGTCATTGTGAAATGATGCTATTTGTCAACGTTGTGCACTTGATTTACAAATCTTGTAGTGAAAAAGTTATGTAGCGGGTAGCTTACTGTTAGATCCGTTTTAGACCATACATTATTGGGAATGAAATGTAGCTAAAAGTACCAAAAAGTTTTTGAAATGATAATGATACCGATATCTGTCTCTGGTCACAAGTAATGCTAGCTATTCAGTGGTGTCAGTGCCGCCTCCGCAAGCCACGGAGTTCGCGCGGTTACGGCTTGGTTTAGTGTAGTCGTATGATGCAGGGCAGAAAAAACTAATTACTAGTGATCAGCGCAGACCTAGTGTCGGTCCCTCGTATTATTTTAATGGTCTTATTGTCTAGATAAATCGCAATGTATAAGAATTTTTCCCTCGGCTACTGGACAATCATCTGCTGTTGTTGTTGTCTTCAGTCCTGAGACTGGTTTGATGCAGCTCTCCATGCTACTCTATCCTGTGCAAGCTGCTTCATCTCCCAGTACCTACTGCAACCTACATCCTTCTGAATCTGCTTAGTGTACTCATCTCTCGGTCTCCCTCTACGATTTTTACCCTCCACGCTGCCCTCCAATGCTAAATTTGTGATCCCTTGATGCCTCAAAACATGTCCTACCAACCGATCCCTTCTTCTAGTCAAGTTGTGCCACAAACTTCTCTTCTCCCCAATCCTATTCAATACCTCCTCATTAGTTACGTGATCTATCCACCTTATCTTCAGTATTCTTCTGTAGCACCATATTTCGAAAGCTTCTATTCTCTTCTTGTCCAAACTAGTTATCGTCCATGTTTCACTTCCATACATGGCTACACTCCAAACAAATACTTTCAGAAACGACTTCCTGATACATAAATCTATATTCGATGTTAACAAATTTCTCTTCTTCACAAACGCTTTCCTTGCCATTGCCAGTCTACATTTTATATCCTCTCTACTTCGACCATCATCAGTTATTTTACTTCCTAAATAGCAAAACTCCTTTACTACTTTAAGTGTCTCATTTCCTAATCTAATTCCCTCAGCATCACCCGATTTAATTTGACTACATTCCATTATCCTCGTTTTGCTTTTGTTAATGTTCATCTTATATCCTCCTTTCAAGACACTGTCCATTCCGTTCAGCTGCTCTTCCAAGTCCTTTGCCGTCTCTGACAGAATTACAATGTCATCGGCGAACCTCAAAGTTTTTACTTCGTCTCCATGAATTTTAATACCTACTCCAAATTTTTCTTTTGTTTCCTTTACTGCTTGCTCAATATACAGATTGAATAACATTGGGGAGAGGCTACAACCCTGTCTCACTCCTTTCCCAACCACTGCTTCCCTTTCATGCCCCTCGACTCTTATTACTGCCATCTGGTTTCTGTACAAATTATAAATAGCCTTTCGCTCCCTGTATTTTACCCCTGCCATCTTTAGAATTTGAAAAAGAGTATTCCAGTCAACATTGTCAAAAGCTTTCTCTAAGTCTACAAATGCTAGAAACGTAGGTTTGCCTTTTCTTAATCTTTCTTCTAAGATAAGTCGTAAGGTCAGTATTGCCTCACGTGTTCCAACATTTCGACGGAATCCAAACTGATCCTCCCCGAGGTCTGCATCTACCAGTTTTTCCATTCGTCTGTAAAGAATTCGCGTAAGTATTTTGCAGCCGTGGCTTATTAAACTGATAGTTCGGTAATTTTCACATCTGTCAGCACCTGCTTTCTTTGGGATTGGAATTATTATATTCTTCTTGAAGTCTGAGGGTATTTCGCCTGTCTCATACATCTTGCTCACCAGCTGGTAGAGTTTTGTCATGACTGGCTCTCCCAAGGCCGTCAGTAGTTCTAATGGAATGTTGTCTACTCCGGGGGCCTTGTTTCGACTCAGGTCTTTCAGTGCTCTGTCAAACTCTTCACGCACTATCGTATCTCCCATTTCGTCTTCATCTACATCCTCTTCTATTTCCATAATATTGTCCTCAAGTACATCGCCCTTGTATAAACCTTCTATATACTCCTTCCACCTTTCTGCCTTCCCTTCTTTGCTTAGAACTGGGCTGCCATCTGAGCTCTTGATATTCATACACGTGGTTCTCTTCTCTCCAAAGGTCTCTTTAATTTTCCTGTAGGCAGTATCTATCTTACCCCTAGTGAGATAAGCTTCTACATCCTTACATTTGTCCTCTAGCCATCCCTGTTTAGCCATTTTGCACTTCCTGTCGATCTCATTTTTGAGACGTTTGTATTCCTTTTTGCCTGCTTCATTTACTGCATTTTTATATTTTCTCCTTTCATCAATTAAATTCAATATCTCTTCTGTTACCCAAGGATTTCTAGCAGCCCTCGTCTTTGTACCTACTTTATCCTCTGCTGCCTTCAGTAGTACATCCCTCAGAGCTACCCATTCTTCTTCTACTGTATTTCTTTCCCCTATTCCTGTCAATTGTTCCCTTATGCTCTCTCTGAAACTCTGTACAACCTCTGGTTCTTTCAGTTTATCCAGGTCCAATCTCCTTAATTTCCCACATTTTTGCAGTTTCTTCAGTTTTAATCTACAGGTCATAACCAATAGATTGTGGTCAGAGTCCACATCTGCCCCTGGAAATGTCTTACAATTTAAAACCTGGTTCCTAAATCTCTGTCTTACCATTATATAATCTATCTGATACCTTTTAGTATCTCCAGGGTTCTTCCACGTATACAACCTTCTTTCATGATTCTTAAACCAAGTGTTAGCTATGATTAAGTTGTGCTCTGTGCAAAATTCTACTAGGCGGCTTCCTCTTTCATTTCTTAGCCCCAATCCATATTCACCTACTATGTTTCCTTCTCTCCCTTTTCCTACACTCGAATTCCAGTCACCCATTACTATTAAATTTTCGTCTCCCTTCACTATCTGAATAATTTCTTTTATTTCATCGTACATTTCTTCAATTTCTTCATCATCTGCAGAGCTAGTTGGCATATAAACTTGTACTACTGTAGTAGGTGTGGGCTTCGTATCTATCTTGGCCACAATAATGCGTTCACTATGCTGTTTGTAGTAGCTTACCCGCATTCCTATTTTCCTATTCATTATTAAACCTACTCCTGCATTACCCCTATTTGATTTTGTGTTTATAACCCTGTAGTCACCTGACCAGAAGTCTTGTTCCTCCTGCCACCGAACTTCACTAATTCCCACTATATCTAACTTTAACCTATCCATTTCCCTTTTTAAATTTTCTAAACTACCTGCCCGATTAAGGGATCTGACATTCCACGCTCCGATCCGTAGAACGCCAGTTTTCTTCCTCCTGATAACGACATCCTCCTGAGTCGTCCCCGCCCGGAGATCCGAATGGGGGACTATTTTACCTCCGGAATATTTTACCCAAGAGGATGCCATCATCATTTAATCATACAGTAAAGCTGCATGTCCTCGGGAAAAATTACGGCTGTAGTTTCCCCTTGCTTTCAGCCGTTCGCAGTACCAGCACAGCAAGGCCGTTTTGGTTAATGTTGCAAGGCCAGATCAGTCAATCATCCAGACTGTTGCCCCTGCAACTACTGAAAAGGCTGCTGCCCCTCTTCAGGAACCACACGTTTGTCTGGCCTCTCAACAGATACCCCTCCGTTGTGGTTGCACCTACGGTACGGCCATCTGTATCGCTGAGGCACGCAAGCCTCCCCACCAACGGCAAGGTCCATGGTTCATGGGGGGAGGAATCATCTGCTATGCTTTTATAATTGGCCACACGTTGCATCACAAAAGACAAACAATTATTTCTCATCAACATCCTAGAATTAGTATGATGTACATTTCGTATTTCGAACTAAAAGACAACTGAAGCGCAATTCTGTAGTCTCGTTGTCTACTGTGACAGAAAAAATAATGGAGAGTTAATGAAACTAGATCGGCACAGATGTGTGTTTCATTGTTCTTCATTGTTTTTTTTCCCTTCCTTGGCGGGCTGCGCTGCACTGTCAAGGTAATCCTCACTCTTTGGCTAAATGGCTGGCGGGTGGCCAAATCAATAAATTTTAAAAGATCCCCACCCTTCGACAGCTGACAAGCAAGTCAGTAGAAAGCGCAGCTGCAGTCAACAGTTGCTCGCCTTTAGCTAGTCTGTGCTGTCGTGTAGAACAATGTCTTCACTCTTTTATTGGTATTGTTTTGACTCTGCAGTAACTCGTAGAGTTTTGAAGTACAGAAGAACTAGGACGTTATGGATTCATCCCATAAATAGTGACAGACATTTAGGTGAGTTTTTCCCTTTATATGAAGAACTTAAAAACTATCCTGAAAAATTTTATTCAAATTACAGAATGAGCCATAATACATTTCAATATGTGCTGCAGAACATTCAAGACAAAATTTCTAAACAGAACACAAATTTTCGCAGAAGTGTAACAGCAGAAGAAAAACTGTGTATAACGATTAGGTAAGATTCGTTAGTACACACTTTTTTGTTTGCAGTAGAACTTTCAAATGGTTCAAATGGCTCTGAGCACTATGGGACTCAACTGCTGTGGTCATTAGTCCCCTAGAACTTAGAACTACTTAAACCTAACTAACCTAAGGACATCACACACATCCATGCCCGAGGCAGGATTTGAACCTGCGACCGTAGCAGTCGCACGGTTCCGGACTGCGCGCCTAGAACCGCGAGACCACCACGGCCGGCAGTAGAACTTTGTACAGCATTCATTACCTCCAATTAATTGTAGTCATGCTTTTGTATTTTAAAATTCACAAACGCTTACCTCTGAGGGGAAGAGAGTTTATGGGTCTCCTGAGTATCATTAGGAAGTAATTAGCTTCGTCATTTTGGGTAATGTCTTGCTGCGCCTTCAACGAAGAATCGCAGAAATACTCCCTCAGAATTTTCCAACCTTTTCCTTCTTTTTTCTTCATGATGCAGCGCTTGGCAGTGGTGATGGTTCTTCATGTGGAGCCATTGATAACCCCACAGAATTCTTTTAATTACCTTGTAAGATAGACAGATTGATAGGCGAAGAGTTTTGAGATAATGCCCTTTGACTCTGGTTCTATTTCCACTGATAAGGAACTGCCACAGCATGACTTTACAATGCATTATCATCTGGTAGGGACCCATTTCCGTCCCTCAGTGACACTCATATCTGTCTCCGTTTACAAGTAAATGCGAACTAGTCAGTGGCGGCAATGCCGCGATCGCTGGGAAGCTATTGTTGTAAATGCATGTAAATACGGTAGATTAAATAAATGAAATAAAAGTAATTTCGCATGTATCATTATAATAAACGTAATTTTTCCTCACTGATTGTGAAATGTGAGGTAACATCTTAAAATAAAAGACGTGTGCAGTCACACAGAAGGGAGACGTGTGATGCGTGTACTGCAGAAGCTGTAGTGCTGCTCCACAGGCTCGCGCCGGCAATGTTAAACACTCGGGATGTCGCCGGCTCGGCTCCGGGAGGCTCACGCCGTGTCGGCGCGGCCCGGCCGCCAGTGTGAACACCGCAATTTAAAACCGTGTGTTTGATATCGAAGCGGGCGGCGGCCCGGCCAGGCTCGGCTCGGCCCGGCCGGCAGTGTGAACGCAGCCTACGTCTGTAGCCTAACGGCTTTGTGTCGCTTTCGGCCGCTGCTGGCGCGTACAGGGGCATGGCGAGGCGCGGCCGGCGGTCCGCACGGCCAGCTGAGCGACACGGCTCGGCCACTGCAGCAACTTACGAATTCGGCCGGGGCGCTTGCCGCGGGCGATCGCGGGCGCAGGCGTCCCGGGGGCGCAGTTTGGACGAGCCTGCGTTAGACAGAAAGGAGGAAAATCCTCTTAGGAACGTCTGTCATCTTACGGGGAAGTTCACACTGTGTGCAATTTGAAGTACCAGCTACCAAGGCACAGACCCATTTTCTTCCATAATTTAAGTGGGTATGGTGCTGACTTTCTAGTTGAGCTCTTGGCTGATTTCGGTTAGGAGAAAAATAAGGTCACTGTCCTACCTGAGAGTGGCGAGAAATCCATTTCACTCCAAACGAATGACATCAATAAATACACTCCTCTTCATTCGTACGCTACGTTTTATACAGGTGCCACTCCAGAAGCTCATTGAAACTCCACCTCGGGAGGATATGCATACCATTCGAGCTGCAGTTCCCGACTCGTGACTAGTAAGGGGGTTTTCCCATATGAGTATGTGGATAGTACGACGAAACTCAACGAAACCAGGCTACCTGACATAACTGCAATCTCCAGCAACCTTACAGGGGATGCCATAACGGATGTAGAGTATGAGCGTGCCGTGAACGTCTGGCGGGAATCCAACATCTCCACTTTAGGAGACTACTCACGGCTGTACATGGACACAGACCTGCGTTTGCTTGCGGACGTTTTTGAGAAATTCCGGAGACTACGCATGGCCACATAGTCTCTGGATCCCGCCTTTTATCACACTGCACCTGGGTTGTCTAGAGACGCAGTGCTCAAGAGAACGAAGTGCAGCATTGAATTATTGACTGATGCTGACATGCTTCTTTTCTTTGAGTGAGGGATACGTGTGGGACTTTGCCAATGTGTCCATATGCACTAGAAGGAAAATAACCTGCGGATGGGTGACAGGTTCAACGCATCCCTTGATTCAAGTTACATAATGTATCTGGACGTAAGTAACTTACACGGGCACGCCATGCAGCAAACACTGCCGATTGACTAGTTTCGATGGGTGCCTGAAGACGAATGCAAGGCATTAGGTGTAAAAATCATGGGGGATATGGCAGCAGATTCTGATGTCGCATATGTGGTGGAGGCAGAACCTACATACCCTATTAGTTTGCATGACGCGCATGCTGATTTTCCGCTGTATCCAGGGCAACTAGTCCTGCCAGGAGCTCCACGCCAAAACTGATGACAACGCTGGGGAATAAGTGGAGATACATGATTCATTATCGTAATCTCCAGCACTGCGTCAGCTTGGCTATGGAGCTGGTTAGAATCACCCGGGTTATCTCCTTAAAGCAGTCTCCCTGGTCTACGGAGTATATTGATTAGAATTCGAGAGAGAGAGCTTCCACAACGTGTGATCTTAATAAAGATTTTTACAAATTAATGAATAATTCAATTTTCGGTAAAAGAATGGAGAATTTGGTGAAACGACGTGAAATTTAGATTAGAACCGAATGGGATGGGCGTTATGGCGTAAGAAAATGCATCGCCAAACAAAATTTTAAGTGGGTCACCGTATTCAAGAAGAACTCTGTTGCTTTGGAGATGGCGAAGACTACAGTAGAGTGGGGATGTGCATACTAGACCTAACCAAACTCCACATGTACCACTTTCATTATGAGTTTGCGATATGGATACAGATAGCTTCATCTGTTTGGTGAAGAACTGCGGTCCATATGAAGTAACGAGGTGTAACGTTAATGATTTTGAAACTTCATCATACATGGCTGATAATCCTTATGGTATTGCTCCACAGAACAAGAAAGTTATCGGTCTTATGAAGCACGAGGCAAATGGATTGCCGATTGTGGATTTTTTAGGTCTATGCTCAAAAATGTTTGCGTATCGCACATTGGAAGGTGCCACCCAGAGGTGGGCTAAGGGCATGCGTCATATGCCATTGAGAGCCCTCTCTATCGAAGATTTTTTGCGGTGCCTGTACAACGGTATTCATGGTGCCGCACTTGAGCCGCCGCATATGGTACTGCAGACCAGTATTCATCGAGAGGACACTAGGTGTACTCTGTGCTGCCTATCGCCTCAATTGTGATGATGGAATTGAAACTCTCCCGTACTCATACTACTCTCTTGTTGCGAGAGAAGGGGTGGGGGACTCTGATTGAGTGAGAATGAGAGAGAATGAAAGACAGAGTGGAGAGAGAGAGAGAGAGAGAGAGGGGGGGGGGGGGGGAGTCTGCAGAGTAGTAGTATGGTCTCTTTATGATAGTGTAAGTAATTTCGTGTGTGTGTGTGTGTGTGTGTGTGTGTGTGTGTGTGTGTGTGTGTGTGTCTGTGTGTGGATGTTAAGTAAGTATTTTTGTGTTCCATGTACGAATGTATATACATACACGCACAAAGCATGTGTGAAAAAAAAATGATAAGAAAAGAAAAAGAAAGAAATCGTATATACGCACATCACGTGTGTGAAAGAAAAAAATTAAAAAAAAGCGTAAACAAAAAATATTAAAAAGCATAAACAGAGAAAAATATTTGTATATTTAGTTATTTGTTCATACGCAACGTTTATATGGCCCATAAATATATACACAGCATGCACGTCTTGTAAATATAATAGCTTTTAAGTTTTTTACCTACCACTAATCAGCCAAGTCAGAACAATTTTTAAGTGCATATATATCTATATAGCTGACAGTCCATCTGAATTGGTATTGTAAAAAAATCTTAGCTATTGGGGCTGTTGAAATTGGATTCTAAACGTGCACAGTCCGTCAGAATTATTGTAAAAGCTCTGCTACCAGGACTGTGGAATTTAGTTGTTGTAAAGAAAGTGTCCTCGCATTAGTGTTGAGCGTAGATTTATAAAAAAATCCGACCAGTGCTGCTGTTGTAGGGAGTAAGTTAAACGTATTTCTGCATTGCAATAGCAGAGTCAATTTTTACCTGAAGAATACTATATTGTACCTCAATAACTATATTGTATTTGCTTACCTATTAGTGATATTTTAGAACTCGTGACTATCAATTGAATGTAAGTAAGTTACATAAAACTGCAGTTACTTTTTTTAATAATTTTATTTTATTCCATGAACAGGTGTTCGAACCTTTTCAGGTTACAAGCAACAATTATATAGCACATGCTGGATGCTGGCAAAGTTTCGCTGTCAGAGTGTAAATTAATATAGCTTGTGTGAAAGTGTGGGAAGTAATATAACAACTGGCCATCAAAATGGAGGCAGACAGATGGACACTAACGGAAGAAAAGCCACCCATACTGTCGCAAGCCAGCATCTGGCATTATGCTAGAAATAATGATGTAACTTCCAGAAACCATCAGAAGATGAACCTGAAAAGGTTCGAAAACCGATTCATGGAATGAAACATAATTATTAAAAAAGCGACTGGTTGCAGTTTTATGTAACTTATTTACAAATGACATTAGTTTTGTTGAAGATGAGAGCTATTAAGGCGGTGACATTTAAGATGGAAGATTGTTGTAACCGCAGAAAAGCCAAGTCTAAATGCAGTTGTTCTCAGACGATACACCAGAAATCATACGGGGAGATAGAGTTAACAGGGGACGCCAGGCGTGTCAGAGGGGTCACAAAAGATAACGACGCAGCCAGATAGCCGAGGCGGCGGTCCAAGCGGCCAGGCAGCTGCGCGTGATAAGCAAGGAAGCAGACTCGGCTATTAAGATAAACAGGGCGCTCTGGGCAGGTCCCTTAATAAACAATAACTTGCAGTATCAACAATCTTGGCTAGAGGGAGAAGTCTGGGAGCGGAGAGAGAAAGAAAGAGGGCCCTAGGTGGGGACCGCACTACGTCATGAGGAGCCAATGAAGGGCTCAGGACGCAGTGCGTGACCATATAGGGTGAGGCCCCTCTACCCCACCACCCAGCTTCTGAAGAAAAGTACTGAAGTTAATACTAAAACAATCCCTAATAAGGAAAAGTTGCACTCGACGCTACGTCATGCCAAGCGCTGGCGGGGTCGAAGGGGAAGAGCTAACAAAACTCGGAGGCACGCCGCTCCGGGGATCTCTCTCTCTCTCGGGTTTAGGCAGCGACGGTAGTCAGCGTGAGTAGCAGCCGACTTGGGCTGATGGCGGGCTGCAGGCAGACAGTTGGAGATAGTCGCCGATGAGCGTTTAGGCAGCGACCGCGGGACTCTGACGTAGGGTGCTAGTGTGGGCAGCAAAGTGCTGGAAAGTTCTATCAGGCAGCCAGAACGGTGGAAGTCAGTCACCGTCTCTGTAATGGGCTTGGCTATTCTGTAGGTACAATCACTACGCAGTTAGGGTGATCTGTATTCTTTATGAATAAATTAGAACTTTTATAACGTCCATACGAGTTTACTTCTACCAACATCCTAGCCTTGTACCTTCACACCAGGGAATTTAACATCTTAGCCAGATCAAAAGTCTCCCTCTCAATTAGGTCAACCGGCTAATTCCCGTTTACGAACCGTGTCGCTCAATCCCTCGCAAAACCCACGCTTGGGACGCGACATAAATAAAAGTTTTGGTGTCAGATGTGGGGTACCACAAAGGCATATAGGCAAAAAGGAGATAGGAGCCAGTAGATTTTGCTACAGCGACTGTGGCAATTAGCAGGAAGTTGTGGCGACTCGCAACTTTCAGCATTAGTAGCCCCACTACGACAGAGTCCAGAGAAGTAGTCCTCGCGGGTGCAGGGCAACGCAGGATAGCGGCAGCACGACGCGGAGCGACGAGGCACAGAGGTGCCTAAGCAGCCAGCGTTCGAGACCGGGGGTCCGGGCCGAGCAGCGGCAGCAGCCGTAGCAGCGGCAGCCGAGGCGAGCGACGGGGTCGGCACAGCCCAGCAGAGCGGCGGCCGACGCATCGCGGCAGCGCGGAACAGCGCGGGCATAGAGAGCACAGAGACAGCGCGGAGCAGCGCGGCACAACGCGGGACAACGCGGATCAGCGGAACAGACGGCGCACCACAAGAGAAGCGGTACATATAAAATTATATTAAGAATTTTGTATCTTGTATTGTAAAGTGCTAACATAGTTAAGTTGGTAAGATGGCCCAAACTAACGAAGTTCCGTCATCCTCCAGTAGCGGTAAGATATCAGTGAAAGAAGCCTTGTGTATAGTTCCAAAAGTGTTCGAAGGAAATAAGAGAGATCTTAGGGAGTTTATTGAAAATGTAGACGCTGCATTTGAACTTGTGAAACCGGAGGAACACGAAACGTTACTGAAGTTTGTTAAAGCCAAAATAACCGGAGAGGCCAGATCGAGGCTGCAAGTAAGGGAACGCACGGGGACATGGCAGGAAGTAAAACATGTTCTAGAGGAAAATTATGCGAGTAAGCGTACCATTGACTACTACGCGTGCAAGATATTTCAATCGTGACAGGGAAAAGGAGAGCCAATTGTGACATGGGCAAGCCGAATAGATGAAATGCAAAGGGATTTCAGGGAAGCAGTAAGCAGAGTTACGGCTAGGGAGAACTTAAAGGGCGCAATAGAACTGGTTGATTCACTAGGAAGAGCATGCTTTATACAAGGGTTAAGCAATGATAGAATACAGACGATAGTAAGAAGTAGAGGCGATGAAATCACGCTAGCAGCGGCCGTGGAACTAGCATTGCAAGAAGAAAGTGCAATACTGTCAATGAAAGAGCGGGGACTAGCCCCAAGAGTAACTTTCAACCGGGGAAAGGAAACGGTGAAGAATACCAGAGATATTAGAGATTTGAAATGTTTCAATTGTGGATTGAGAGGGCACATGACAAGCAATTGTAGAAAGAATAGGCCAGAGGGAAGAGTACGGATAATGACGGGCAAAGAGTTTACGAATTTTTGTTACGGGTGCGACAAGCCAGGACATACAGACGCGGAATGCCGGGTAAGGTTAAGAAATATTCAGCCGATAGATACAAGAGACTTTAGAGGAAATCATAGGGAAGCTGATGGAGGGTTACGAGAGTGGAGGTGCCCACAATGTAATCTACCAGGGAACTGTGGAGTTCCGTGTACGAGGGTAAAAGACGTTGCTTGTTTCAAGTGTAAGCGGCCGGGACATTACGCGAAAGATTGTCACGCAAGGCCCTGGCACGCATGGAGAAAAGGCAGGGTGCCATTATCGAGCAAAACCGGTAAAGTGGTGCAGGGAAACTAAGAGGCGGCAAGGCCGCACAGTCGGGCCTTGTTGCGATAGGTAAACCCTCAGTTAGGGTAATCGACTGTGCAACAGAAAATGACGTTTTGGTTTTATACTGCATAGAATTAAAAAGATATTTGAAGTTGCTAATAGACACTGGAGCACAGTTGTGTCTGCTCAAGAGAACGAGTATTCCGATAAATAGTACACTTGCAATTAATGAAGCGGAAAGGCTTCGGCTAAAAGGTGTAACCAGTGAGGCCGTCAGCACAATAGGTACGGTACAGGTACACTTAAGTGTGGACGGTTCTGAGAAAGTAGGGCAAAAATTTCACGTGTACGGGAGAGGATTAGATATTCCGTACGACGGACTGATAGGCAGAAATTTCTTGACAGAGCATAGAGCATAGAGTTAAGTTAGACTGCCGGCCGCGGTGGTCTCGCGGTTCTAGGCGCGCAGTCCGGAACCGCGCGACTGTTACGGCCGCAGGTTCGAATCCTGCCTCGGGCATGGATGTGTGTGATGTCCTTAGGTTAGTTAGGTTTAAGTAGTTCTAAGTTCTAGGGGACTGATGACCACAGTAGTTAAGTCCCATAGTGCTCAGAGCCATTTTTTTAAGTTAGACTATGCAGGTAAAATAGTGAGACTAAAAGGGCGAGATATACCCTTAGTAGTAGAGGAAGAGCCAAAGGGACATGAGAACGAACAAGATTCAGAAGAAGGCGGGGAAATAGGGCCCCGAGAGGAAAAAATAATGTTATTAAAGGTGGAAGGAAATGTAAAAAGGGGAATCGAAAAGGAAATGATTATTCCTAGGCAGGAGATTGCACAAGGGGTACATGTACCTGAAGCGTTAGTAAAAGTGCGAAATGGGAAATGCATAGTAAGTGCATTAAACTTGTCAGAAGACAGAGTGCAGTTAGGAAACGTCAGGTTAATGACGGAAGAATTAGAAAAAGTAGGGAAAATACGCGAAGTAAAATGTTGTACTAATGTCATAGGAAAGACAGAAAGTCGTACTAGTGTGTTGCGAAGGCAATTAAGAATGGATCATTTGAACGCTGAAGAGAAAAGCGCTCTAGCAGAGGTTTGCGCGGAATACGGAGATGTATTTCATCTACCAGGGGACAACCTGTCCTATACTTCCGCAGTGAAGCACAGAATACCGATTGCACCGGAACACGCGGGAAAGGTAGTAAACGCTAGACCGTACAGGATCCCGGAAGCGCAAAAGGAAGTGCTAAGGGAGCAAATAGAGCAGATGCTAAGAGATGACATAATTGTCGAGAGTAAGAGCGCTTGGAACGCACCGTTACTGTTAGTTCCAAAGAAGCTAGACGCTAGTGGCAAACAGAAATGGAGAATCGTAGTGGACTACAGACGATTAAATGATATCACTGTAGGCGATGCATTTCCACTACCGAATATCTCCGAGATACTGGATCAGTTAGGGCAAGCTAAGTACTTCTCGACGCTTGACCTCGCAAGCGGGTACCATCAAATATTGACGGACGAGAAGGACAGAGAGAAAACGGCATTTAGCTCAAACTATCAGCATTACGAATACAAACGAATGCCGATGGGACTGAAGGGAGTCCCAGGATGTTTTCAGAGACTGATGAATACAGTCTTGGCAGGTTTACAAGGAGTGAAATGCTTTGTATATCTAGACGACATAGTATGCTATGGGAAAAACCTGCAGGAGCATAACGAAAAGCTCCGGGAAATATTTGACAGGTTGCGAGAGCACAATTTGAAGCTGCAACCAGACAAGTGTGAATTCCTGAGGAAGGAAGTAATCTTCCTAGGTCATTGCATCACTGACAAAGGAATATCACCAGATATGGCGAAGGTGGAGAAGGTGAAGTTCTTCCCACAGCCAAAGACAACTAAGGAACTAAAAGGGTTTCTCGGATTGATAGGTTACTACCGCCGTTTCATTGCTAACTTCAGCAAGATTGCGAAACCTCTCCATGAGCTCTTAAAAAAGGGAGTGGAGTACCGATGGAGCGAACGTCAGAACAATGCGTTCGAAGAACTAAAAGAGAAATTAATAAACCCTCCGTTACTTCAGTACCCTGACTTTACGAAACCGTTCATCATTACAACGGATGCGAGTAACGCAGCCTTGGGTGCAGTGTTATCGCAAGGTAAGAAGATTGGCGAAGACTTGCCCATCGCATATGCATCCAGAGCATTGAACAAAGCCGAACTAAATTATAGCACAACGGAAAAAGAGTTGTTGGCTATAGTTTACGCAGTAAAACAGTTCAGACCATATGTATATGGCAGAAAGTTCACTGTAGTGACAGACCATAAGCCACTAACGTGGATATTTAGTGTCAAAGATCCGAGTTCGAGACTCCTGGAGTGGAGACTGAAACTCGAGGAGTATGATTATGAAGTAATATACAAGCCAGGAAAGTTAAATAGTAATGCGGATGCGCTGAGTAGAATAAGGCATGAAGGGAAGGAAGAGATAGATGCGAAGCAGAAGGTGGAGACAGAGATCTCGGCAGCAAAAGCAAATGGGGAAGAAAGTTCCGTAAACGTGCGGCAAGCACAAGTGTCGAGTGAAATAGAACAGGAAACGGATAGTGGTGAGGAAATTAGTCCCGAAGAAAAAGAAAATATACTAAAGGAAATGCATGACAATCCCTTGGGAGGTCACCAAGGAATGCACAGGACACTCGAAAGAATTAAAGCATACAAGCAGTGGCGCGGAATGAAGCGTGACATTGAAAATTACATTAGGAAATGCCCATCGTGTCAAAAGAATAAAAACACGCAAATGAAAACTAGGATGCCCTTAGAAATTACAGACACAGCAGAAACAGTATTCGGAAAGTGTGCGATGGATATAGTGGGTCCACTAGATGTATCTAATACAGGAAAAAGGTACATGTTAACATTCCAAGACGATCTGAGTAAATTTACCTTAGCAATCCCAATTGACAAACAAGATGCCGAAACAGTAGCTGAGGCATTTGTGGAAAACGTAGTATTAAGGTATGGAATTCCATCAATATTATTAACAGATCAAGGGTCTAACTTTCTGAGTGATGTATTTAAAAGTGTATGTAAATTGTTGAAGGTAAAGCGTATAAATACTACAGCGTACCACCCTGAATCAAATGGTGCACTAGAAAGAAGTCATAGAACTATTGTAGAGTATCTCAGGCACTTTGTAACAGGAGATCAAAGTTCTTGGGACAAATGGGTACCGTATGCAATTTTTGTGTTCAACACTACACCACACAGCAGCACAGGATACACACCATTTGAATTACTATACGGAAGAAAGGTTAACATACCAGGAGTACTGCAGCAAGAAACACAGCAGGTAAGTTACAATTATGAAATGTATGTAAATAAACTAAGAGCGAGAATGCAGGAAGCCCACAGAGTGGCCAGAGACTCGATTATAAGAAGTAAGAAAATCAGTAAGGAACAGTATGACATGAAACAAAATCCAGAAAACTTCAAGGTAGGAGATAAAGTATTACTGCACGATGAGTCGGTGAGACGGGGTAGATCTCGGAAATTAGATTCACAATGGAGAGGTCCATTTGAAGTAGTAAAAGTGGAAGGTCCTAACGTAGTAATAAAAGTTAAAAGAAATAAGGAAACAAAAGTACATGCCAACAGGCTGAAACAATTCTTTTAAATTTCAGGTATAGCACTCAAGTGGCAGGTCGTGAAATTCGTCATAGTGATAACAGCATACTACATCACTGCATCAGAGCATGCAACAAATGAGTACCAAGTGACGCCATTTCCGAGTTCATCAGGACTATATTACGATAATAGAAGACAGGTAGAAATATACAGTACCACATGGAGAATAGTCACATACGTAAATCTAGATATAATAACAGAAAGGTTTCAGAATGCAGAGAGGTATGGTAGGGCAGCGGTACAAAGGTGCCGAGAAACACTAACACAATTAAATATAGGATTAATAGAATGCAGGGTACTAGACCAACAAGTAACCCATCATGTTGAAAAAATCACAGGATTGCAACTTTTAGTACAGCAGCTAACGAAACACGAGACCAGAAGGAAGAGAGGAGTATTCAACTTCGTCGGGCAGGTAAGTAAAATACTGTTCGGGACGTTGGACGAAGCAGATGCAGCATACTATAAGGAAAGAATAGACGCTGTGGAGAAAAACTCAGAAGGGTTGTTGAGGCTAACAAAGGAACAGGTGGCAGTGGTAAGAGCCACATTGGCGGGAGTAAACAGGACGGTATATACACTAGAGTCAAATGAGCACGTTCTGAAAACAGGTATGCAAAGACTAGAACGATTCATGAAGGAATACGTGAAGGAAACCGATATAGGGTTTAAACGTGTAGCGTCCTTCGCCACAGTAACAGAGCAAGTATTACAACTATCGGCAGTGTTTGGTCAGATCGAAGAGGAATACGAACAAATGATAAATGCCATTGTAAATGCTCAGAAGGGAATACTACAGCCTCATATAATTAATCCAGTCCAAATTGTAAAATACCTAAGTTTAATACGGGAAGAACTAAAAGATGTAAAGTTTCCTGTTCCTCTTACGGAGTCCTCAGGTTATCTATTGTTAAGAATAATTGATTTAGATGTTTTCATCTCGGGTAGCATACTAGGATATGTAATTAATATTCCATTAATAAATAATAACAATTTCAATTTGTATAGAGTACTCCCACTACCAAAAGAAATTCCAAACATGAAAGGTAAATATGTGTACATACAGCCAGAGAAAGAATTCTTACTAATAGATGAATCCAAAAGGCAGTAAGCGAAACTTTCTGCGGAGGAACTAAAATGCAAGGAGCTAAGTAAAAATAGGAGACTGTGCAAACAAGCATTCGCCTTGCTGTCAACATTCGACCACGAAGAGTGCGAAGCCAAATTGTTGCAACCGGTAAGAGAAATTCCGGAAGATTGTGTGCGAAAAATAGTCGCACTGAATCAGAGCCTTTGGACTCATCTAAACAGTAACGAATGGCTATATGTAGCACCGAAGGAAGAAGGCTTAACAGTATTGTGTGGAAGGGAACCACCAAAGGACCTAGTAATAAAAGGGGTAGGAAAAATTAGTTTTTACAGTAAATGTAAGGGGTATGGCACTAGAGTGTTCATACAAACAGATAGAGTGATCCAGAGTAATGTGACGAAGAAAGACATAGTTCCGCAGATCAATCTAGAATTCGATTGTTGCGTGGTAAACAAGGAAAAAAAGGAATGTCTCAACGTTAGCATTAGATTTGCCATTGGACCAGGTAATAACACAGTTAGACGACTTGAAAGTCGCAGGAAAAAGACTGGATGATGTCCAGAAGATGGTAGAGAGACAAGAGGAGGAAATGAAGTACTCCAGGTACTTCACACATTACTCCATAACTACGTATGTAGCCATATCAATAGTTATTCTAATCATAATGACATGCTGTTGTAAAAACTGTAAATGTTGTAAAGACTGTTTTAAAAGTATATGGAAATATTTTGAAGACAGTGATTGTTGTGGAAAAGTATGTATAAGAAATACCATAGTGAACCAATACCCAGAGACTAGTTCAGCTAGAAGACACAGTAATAAAGAAACTGAAGAGATAGTAATTTATGAAAGATGTGGAAAAGACCAAGGTGATACGGTCGCTTTCAGAAACAGACGTTAAATAACTGTATTTGAAATATGTAATTGAAATGTAACTGTATTTGAAATGTAATTCTAATTGAAATGTGAATGTATGTATCAATGAAAGTGTCTTTTGATTTGAATGCAAATGCTTTTGACATAACTGAATGTTAGGCATGTATAATGTAATTGTATTATTGTGTGTTTAATGAATTTGACTTTACGAAATGAAAATGAAAAATATAACATATCAGATGCTAATGTAATAAACAAATCTGTAAAGCATGTAATGGAAAAAAAAATAAAAGAGTCACAATTGACGCTACTCTGAGGAGTAACGCCAATTTCCCTGGCGGGGGAGGTGTTGTAACCGCAGAAAAGCCAAGTCTAAATGCAGTTGTTCTCAGACGATACACCAGAAATCATACGGGGAGATAGAGTTAACAGGGGACGCCAGGCGTGTCAGAGGGGTCACAAAAGATAACGACGCAGCCAGATAGCCGAGGCGGCGGTCCAAGCGGCCAGGCAGCTGCGCGTGATAAGCAAGGAAGCAGACTCGGCTATTAAGATAAACAGGGCGCTCTGGGCAGGTCCCTTAATAAACAATAACTTGCAGTATCAACAATCTTGGCTAGAGGGAGAAGTCTGGGAGCGGAGAGAGAAAGAAAGAGGGCCCTAGGTGGGGACCGCACTACGTCATGAGGAGCCAATGAAGGGCTCAGGACGCAGTGCGTGACCATATAGGGAGAGGCCCCTCTACCCCTCCACCCAGCTTCTGAAGAAAAGTACTGAAGTTAATACTAAAACAATCCCTAATAAGGAAAAGTTGCACTCGACGCTACGTCATGCCAAGCGCTGGCGGGGTCGAAGGGGAAGAGCTAACAAAACTCGGAGGCACGCCGCTCCGGGGATCTCTCTCTCTCTCGGGTTTAGGCAGCGACGGTAGTCAGCGTGAGTAGCAGCCGACTTGGGCTGATGGCGGGCTGCAGGCAGACAGTTGGAGATAGTCGCCGATGAGCGTTTAGGCAGCGACCGCGGGACTCTGACGTAGGGTGCTAGTGTGGGCAGCAAAGTGCTGGAAAGTTCTATCAGGCAGCCAGAACGGTGGAAGTCAGTCACCGTCTCTGTAATGGGCTTGGCTATTCTGTAGGTACAATCACTACGCAGTTAGGGTGATCTGTATTCTTTATGAATAAATTAGAACTTTTATAACGTCCATACGAGTTTACTTCTACCAACATCCTAGCCTTGTACCTTCACACCAGGGAATTTAACATCTTAGCCAGATCAAAAGTCTCCCTCTCAATTAGGTCAACCGGCTAATTCCCGTTTACGAACCGTGTCGCTCAATCCCTCGCAAAACCCACGCTTGGGACGCGACAAGATAACAAATTATATTGAATGGTTGCATGGAATTGCGCCTATCGTACAGCACGAATTGGGTTATGGGAGCAGGAGGCATGTGACCGTGTCCGCTTCCAAAGATATATAGCAGATATGTCTAATATTATACCTCCTGTACTTGAAGAAAACCACAGACATAGCACGTGGTTAACACTGTACACTGTCAAAGTGGTAACAGGGTTGAAAAAAAAAAAGAGCACATAGGTTGTAAGGTAAAAATTCATTTACTTCTCATACAACTTAAAAGTAATTTTACATTTTCATAAGCAGACACATCAACACTACTTTCACACATTTTCTTCTTCTTTTTCTTGAGTCAATAGAGAGGACACCCGTAGAATTCTAGGTCTCGAATAGCAGAAAACTTGAAGATTGGACGCATCCATAAGATCTTCTCCTCCCCTTCAAGTGGACAATGGTATCTGTAAGTCGAATAATTGAAGAGACATCACCATATCTTTCTAGTGTATGCCAGGATCATCCCAGTGAATTCCATGGTAGAAATGTGTTAACCACTTTGCACTCTTCTGTGTCTTTGCACACTTCACATACTTGCAAGACCTCGGTGATGCAGTGTTTGCTGAGAATGTCTCTATTATTCCTGCATCTTCTGTGTACACTACGAATGTAACATCTTTAAATATGAACTGTCTACGCTGACCATCATTGGAACCCTGAGCGTCTGCAGTGTTGTTCACACCTTGAGATGCCATTGTGGAATGCTCTAGATACGGCGCAGCAGCTGTTCATATATACATCTCATAGAACAACACCGGTGAGCAGGCAGCAGTTGATTACACTGTCATGTAGAACTAGAGCATATGTGATAGTGTGTTCTGGGAAATTTGTCGAAGATTCGAATTCAATTCGCACATCTATAGGTCCAGACTTAATTATCTCATTCTAGAGCAGTCTATTACGATGGTCAGTGATAGCTCGTTGAAATTCTGTGGACTGAGTAGGTATCCTTCTCCTTCTTCTTCAGCACTTTCATAGTAAGTAGCATGAAACCTTGCATACATGTCATATGCTAGATTGTATACATTTTCATTCCACTGCAGGTGTAAATTGTGTGAATTCTGAATTCAGTTAGACTTTGGCATTAGTTAACTTACAGTTGTCGTACACAGTGGAATCATTTGCTTATCTTATCTCATCTTCCATAAGTTTGAAACGCAAGTATGATGAACCTAGGTGTCTCTAGCTGTGAAGAGGCTTTAATAGCCCATATTTGTCTGCTTGCAGCATGTAACACTGGATTCTCGAAAACCTCCCATGAGCGAATTACCAGTGATAGGAATGTACTGGAATTCAGGACTTTTACAAGCTTCAAACGCTCCTCGTCTGATGCACTGATGTGAGACATTTTCCATATTATCTTGCTGATTGTGCTCATATTTTCCTCTTGAGCTCCTTGAATGTATGAGGTATTATATGTCGCTCTCCACACCAGAATAAGTTCCTGTTTAACGTTCATAATAATCTGCCTCACGTCCTCAAATTAGCCCATAAGCATTTTTAGAGGCATGCACGCAGTAAATCGCTTGGACTCTCTAACTATTAAATTATCCAGATCGTCTATGAACCACCCCTCATTTTATAAACTATGCAAATCCAAGGGTGATGCAGAGACGTTTGTTTTAAGGGTTGATATTATGCCAAAATTGCGTGTACAGTCGATCTCAGATCCACTGAGATCATAGCGTATCTCTTGGAACAGGATACTAAAGCGTTACGTGTAAGCTTGAATCACACTGTATCGCTGCTGTCGGTTTTCTTGAATGACCCCTCTTGATATACGAAACTCTTGCATAGAAGCGTCAATGGTTCTTGGTGCTGGATGACAATCCTAATTTCATCATTCTTCTTAAATGTGGTTGAAGCGTAAGGTTTATGCGTGAAGTATTCATGATGTATAATTCTCTCATCATACTCTACTGGACTGGTTATATTGAGTGAGGACATCGTTGCGAATTTTCAAGCCAACTGATTTAAGAAACCCACAGTTGACACATGTTATCACTTAGCAGTTTGACAGCGAAGTGACATGTTGTGGATGGCGTAGACTGGTTTTATACCATACGCCCATCCTGCCTTAGATGTAATCGCTGGTCCCTTCATCCCCCACAAACCAACCAACCAGATGTAATCGTACAATGATTTTGTGAACGCGAAAGTCAACAAGTTGATTATCCTGACCCTCAATATGCAGCTCCAAATAATCCAATGTCTGAGCTGTCATGGGAAGGTGTATTGCATTGGCAAGAGTCTCAATAACCTTATACCCTGTTCCAACTGATGGGAAGAATCCATAAACTGAAGAAACCAATCTATTGTTGCAAATCAGGAAAGAATCCGTAAGTACAAAACAAACTGTCGTTGAAATAGAGTTCGTTGCAGTGTTAGACTCGACTCGGACTGCGCTGAGGGGCAGTATGTCCACAGTCGGATCTAACTTACTAGGATCCTTCTTCAAAACCTGCCCTTCATTGAAATCCAGTAGGCGCCCTAGTCAACCTTTCTGCTTAAAGTCAATCCTTGCATTTACAGTACTTATTTCAGATTTAAGTGTATTGATGTTTGCACATAGTTCAATACATTTTCCAGACTGTTTTAAGACTTCGTTTCAATCGTCGACGTTATATGCACCCTGTTCTATATCCACAATGTCTTTTTCACCATTAATATCCAGGTGCTGTTTGTTGCTAGTCTTGGTGATATTTGGGTGGCTGTTGTACGTCTCCAGTCCAATCAGTGCAATACTCCATTCACCCATTCACCAATGCTCAAATCAATTGTTAGTTAGTAATTAGCACACAATACAGATGATCGCTCCTCCTTATATAGTCTGCATCTTCTTCTTCGTAAATGTCAAGAGAAAAATGATCACCACATAGGTGTGTTTTAAAGTCCTGATAGCGCCGAAAATTGTAGAACACATGGCTTCTGTGAGTGAAGTGTCGTTGTAATTCTTCTAGCGGTTACAGGTCACCAAATGAGTGGAAATAGTAGAAGGTATCCGCATTTTTTATAACATGTGACACCCAGTGGGTGCCGGGGCCTGCAGCAACATCTAAATTCACAATACCACCTTCAACAGTTTTCCACATAGTCTTCGGTAGTATATCCTGCATAAACACACCACGGAATCTTGGAATGTTGTTTTTTTCTAATACACACAAGGACTTTGTGGCATTCTGCCACGATCTTTGATCCTCTTGCAGAGACTGCCAGTACTTTCAGAGCTGCTTGTTTGTCTGAATAAATGAAAATGGTACGATCTCTGTTGCACCTCCGCAAATTCCCCTCCACACACACCCTGATAGCAGATATTTCTGCTTGAAACACAGTGGCCATCTCCTCTAGAGAGATTGCACTCTCCAGCTTTGGCTGCACTCCATATACCCCAGCTCCAATACTTTCGTCTGTTTTCGAACCATCCCCAGTACAGTGTCGAAAATTGTTCTCCTAGAGCTCTCTAGTTACCATTACTACATTGAAAGGCTTGTTGAAGCAACTGGGAGTTATTATGTAGTCGGCTGGCATTTCCCCAACCATACCTATGTCTACCTCACTCAGTATTTCAGTGTGAGACCCTGGATACCCCAGTGAGTTCCAGTTTTTGCCAGTCTTTAACCTGTGTGCTGCAGCTGCTGTCTCCATCTTTACCCACAGGTGTAATGGGGGCATGTTCAGCGTGGTTCCCATCCTAGCAGTGGGTGTGCTGCTAATTTCGCCTATAATGGCTAAGCAGGCCAATCTCTGTACCTTAGCAAGCTACTTAGCAGCTACCTGCTGTTCTTCTTCTACCACACACAGTGCAGAATCATCATACTCTGTTGTAATAGATAGTGTCGCAGCAGTAAGGCGAATGTCTGGGGGTGGAGGGGAGGGGTAGGGGAGGGAAGAGTTGTCATATAATACTCTGTAGTCATCTGATGATTGATGTAGCGCTCTACACAACATATTTCGTCCCACATGAACTCAGAAATTGGCACTTTAACACCCTTAGATGCATTTTCAATTTCTATTCTCGTATTCAAGCCCCAGTCATGATGAGCTTCTATACCAATGTTTACACATTTTGTTCCACTGGGAGTTAAATTGTATGTGGAACTGAAAAACACAGGTACACTTGATGCCTTCTTATCGACATTATCTGCACTCTGTGCCTGCATTAGCACAGCGATGTTCTGGGGGATGGGTCGTATGTTGGTGACCAATACTGTCCTTCATCTTGCTGCTGTTTAGGATCACCAGCAGCGTTCAATGAATAGGGACCAGATCGCATGTCATCATCACACAAATTGATGATTGGGACAGACAACAGCAGCTCCTTGTCCTGCTCCAGCAAGATATGGGCGCTATAGGGTCCCATGTGGTCGCTACAGGTTCAGACATGCTGGAGGTTGTTGCTGCCACAGGTCCAGAGGTCGGTGTAGGTCTCGACAAGCCGAGGTTGCTACAGGTCCGAATGCAGCAGAGGCCGACATGTTGGCCCTCAACCCTACTGGCTTGGATGCATCGAGGGCAACTGCTGAACAAAGACGAGGAAGCATTACATATGGACCAAGATGCGAAAGCAGTCAATAATAATAATAATAATGGTAACCGCAAAGATGTGATAGTGGCTATTTTTCGGTTTCTTCCTCTTCTGCAGTGCTGTGTTGGATTTCGACTGCTGTTGATGCTTCATTGTTCCTCTTCTTCTGCTGCTGGAGGCCCCAGACCTACTGAGCCTGCCCCATACCCCCTCTAAGGATATTACCAGATATCGCCATCCTACTGGCTGAATTCTAACATGTTGCGAGTTTGAGGGTTCCTATTGGTTCCCACCATTTTTCCCCATACAGCCATCTTAGATTTCGTCACGGCACGGACGACAGTACCCTCTGGTGGCGGTGCTGTGTACTAGGCCAGTTGGACTCCGGACCTCATGGTGAACACACTGGATGGAGCTACTGCCTATGACAACTCAAACTTTTTAAATAAACACTGCATGCAAAATAAAGACCCAGCAGCCCAGAACAGGCTGAGTCCTTTTCCCACCAATTCCAAGGAAGACATGGTGGCCGGATGACTAGGTTAGTGGAGGTAGCCCATCGATCTATTTTCCTACCAAAAGTTGAATCTCCCGCCATTTTCTTGGGGAGGGGAAGGGGAGGGGTGGGGGTTATGTTAGTGGAGGTAACTTAATAGACCTATTGTCCGGACGAAATTTGAGCTTCCTGACATGACGTCATATCGACATTGCCACATCTATCGCCATCATCTTGGATTCGCTATCTAGAATAAATCTGGCAACAATACAGAGTGAGGCTGCACCCCTGTTGCCCTACTACTCCCCTAATGTAACAGCGCCTCCTCCATATTTTATTGTTGGCGCTACACACGATGGCAGGTAACATTAAGCCAACCCAAAGTGTTCCATGAGACTGCCACAGGATACAGCGTTTGTCATTACACCAAATCAATCTTTTCGAGTCATCCACTGTCCAGTGGCGTCGCTCTTTACACTACCTCGAGCGTCGCTTCGCAGTGACTCCAGATATCTCAAGATTATGAGGAGCCGCTTCTTTTTAACATCCTACACCCAGTCATTTGTGCTAACTGGACTGCTGGTAGCACTTTGGAACTCACGAGTGATTCCTTCCGCCGGTTATGTGCTATTTTTTACAACCACCCTTCGCAATGCTGGACAGTCGCAGTCCGTCAGTGCACGTGGACTCTGTGGTCTCGGTTTAGCTGCGGTCATTCCTTCGCGTTTCCACTTCACAACTACATCACTGACAGTCGACTCGCACAGAAAAAAGGGGTAGAAATTTCCCTGATGGATTTGTTACTCAGGTGACATCAAATGACTAGACTATGTTTAAAGTCACTGAGCTCTTCTGACCGACCCATTCTGCTGTTACTTCTTCTCTACTGACAATACAATATTCTCTACCTCCTTCTATAATGGCGGGTCTGCCTCTCGTGATATGTACTTTTCGATTACATAGGAGTGTCAGGATACTTTTTATCAGGTAGTGTATGCATCATTTTTCATCTCGACAGTTCCATTTGTCTCACAGCATGTCATTGCTGACATCAGCAACAGCATCCCAGAATTCGTACGTCGTCGCATCTCGAAAACTGCGCAGACTGTGAGGTCATCGTGTCACTAACCTGTGAAGGCTAGCCACACCTCGCATCCCCCCCACACTCCATGTTCGGTGCCTCTGTGCCCTGCACCCTTGTCGCACACACACTGTGTTTGCCTCCACCTCGTGCCCCGTATGTTGCACGAGCACTTTGCATGTAGTGCTGTTTAAACAATTTACCACGAATTGCGTTGCTGAATATAAACATTTTACCATTGTCGCCAGTCGTGGGCTGCCCCTGAGGTCTCAAGCAATGTCGGCCAGACTACATTTCATTAGAACAGCAATTAAGTGAGCTCTATGCCCTGTGACAAAATGATCAGCTTGAAATGCCAGCAGAGATTATTAGCAGTAGCCATTCACCGCTAGAATAAAAAGAAGAAGGTCGACAGTACGTAGTTCTTCATTCATTATTATTACTACTACTATTCAATTAATAATAGTGATATATTCATTTTTCTAATTATTGTTTTTTAATCAGCAGCACAGTGGACTTCTGATACTGCACTTGACCAGGACCATCAGTGTTCTCTGCCCCATCAGCTGATTCCAGTGTACTATTTCTCACCAAAACCTATACACTGAGGTGACAAAAGTCATGGGATACCTGCTAATATCGTGTCGGACCTCCTTTTGCCTGCCATAGCGCAGCAGCTCGACGTCGCATGGATCACAAGTTGTTGGAAGTCCCCTGCAGAAATACTGAGCCTGCCTCTGCAGCCATCCTGAATTCCGAAAGTGTTGCCAGTGCAGGATTTTGTGCGCAAATTGACCTCTCGATTACGTTCCACAAATTTTCGATTGGATTCACGCTGCATGATCTGAGAGGCCAAATAATTTGTTAGAAATGTCCCAATTTTGCAATTTTATTTAAAGGCTTCTACAGTAATTTTAATAACAATAAGGGCTTCACCCAAATTTATACCAAAGTAATTCACGCCACCCATAAGGTGACGTGAATTTATACATTTTCGTTATTAATCACAGCAAATGTAAATGAGGGCGTGCAGGAGGCAGTGGGCAGGCATATGTCGAACGATCGGTATAGAAGGCTCCGATTTAACTGGAGCGCGAAGGCGCAATGGTTGACGTGCCCGGATGTAGATGGGAGTGCTGGTTTGCGCATGAAAATGATAGGTTTCTAGTACATTCTAGAACAACTTGATCGTAGTAATATTGTTCCAGTATCAGAAAGCCCAGAACTTCGATGGCGATATTGAGAGATATCGGCGATGAGAGAAAATAGTCCCACTTTTTGTTAACCCTTCAGGTTAAGAGAACATATTTTCAATGTAATATATAGAATGTAATTGAGGACAGGGCTTAAGAAAACGATCTCCTCTGTTACATGCCATTTTCTTTCATTGGTTTATAAAATGCGTAACGACGCGGTTACTCATCGGTGCGGATGTACAAATAAAGTGGAAGTGAGAGCTCGTTTTGCTTGCCGATTTCGCTCTGGAGAGACTCTGTGTCCATCGTAATGGTCACAGTCTGCCCCGATAACTGAATGGTGAGCATGACGGATTACCGTCCTCGCGTACCCGGGTTCGATTCCAGGGTGGGCCGGAGATTTTTTCCGCTCAGGGACTAGATGTTGTGTTGTCTTCATCATCGTTTCATCCCCATCCGGCGCGCAGGTCGCCCAATGTGGCGTTGAATGTAACAAGACCTGCACCAAGGCGGCCGGACCTGCCCCGTAAGGGGCCTCCCGGCCAATGACGCCAAACGCTCATTTCCATTTCCATGACGGACAGACCCGTATCTGATCGCTCCGATGAAATGCTAAATTTATTCGGTCAGTAAGCACTTTTAAAGTACAAATGGCTTTCCAGGTATTGCTCCGAGCGTCTGGAACAGCAGTTGAGTAGCGTAGGTTATTTTGCAATTTCATAATCCAGTAAAAGCATACGCGAGGCAGTGATTTTTATTGTGTGATGCAAAGTCTCATTGGAACTGTGATGAATTTTAGAACAACTGTAAAACTGCGTATCGCAGTCAAGACGCAGTCTTATCTTCATGGGTTAGTGATTTATTGCATGATTCGGCGCTAGTCTGAATTTACAATAATTCTTCAAGATTTTACTGTACGCAAGGCGACCATAGAGTCGAGTGCAGTTAAACAAATGTAAATTCATTGTGTGATGTGGTAATGTTCTAGCGAGCGAGTGTTTGATGTACTTGTATCATTAGAAGTCCCACGTGGCAGTACAAAATTAATTGTTTAACACTGAGTGAAACCGGTATCTAAAGTCTATGCACGTAAAGAGAAGACAGATTGTTCTAGAAGGGCCTAATGTATTTTGCATTGCTCTGAAGGATAGAGCCTGAGTCATTGTGAAGAACATTTATCAACATAAGTGGGAGATGTGTCATCATAAGGTGCATAAAAGAAGACGTTAGCCTGATACTCTGTCATTTGTGTGCTCTCGGATTAACTACGGATGCCAAACATTACTGTAACAGCAATCCCTTGCAGTTGTAACATGTGCTGTTTTGGAGGACACTGCGCCTTTGAATTTTATTTTATTTATCGTTCTAGGTCTGTGTCTTATTTGTTTTTTACTTATTTTTATTTACACGTCAAGTTCCGTAGGACCAAATTTAGGAGCAAATCTCCAAGGTCATGGAACGTGTCTGTACATGAAATTACAACATAAAAGTAATAACAGATAAGAATTAATGTTTATGAATCCGAAAAATGTCAGGCCATAAGTTTGAGTAAACGCAAGCAGCAATACAACAAGAATTAGCTTAATCTCTCAAGGAACTCCTCGACAGAATAGAAGGAGTGACCCATGAGGAAACTCTGCAGTTACAATTTGAAAGCGAGTGGGTTACTGCGAGGATTTTTAAATTCGAGTGGTAGCTTACTGAAAACGGATGCAGCAGTATACTGCACAAGACTTAAGGAAGTCCGATCCAAATGCACATTTGATTTCTTCCGAGTATTAACTGACTGAAAGCTGGTTATTCTTGGAAATGAGCTAATATTGTTAACAAGAAATGACAGTAAGGAATATATTTATTGAGAGGCCAATGTCAAAATACCCTGACTCATGAACAGCAGTCGACAAGAGGTTCGTGAACTTACAACACTTATTGCCCGAACCGCCCGTTTCTCAGCCAAAAATCTTCTTTTAGAATAGGAATAGTTACACCAAAATATAATACCATACGACATAAGCGAATGAAAATAAGCAAAGTAGACTAATTTTCGTGTCGAACGATCACTCACTTCAGATACCATTCGAATAGTAAAAAAAAGGCAGCATTAAGTCTTTAAACAAGTTCCTGAACGTGGGCTTTCCACGACAGCTTACTGTCTATCTGAACACCTAGAAATTTGAACTGTTCAGTTTCACTAATCATATGCCAGTTCTGTGAAGTTAAAACGTCAAGTTTTGTTGAATTGTGTTTTAGAAACTGTAAAAACGGAGTCTTACTGTGATTTAGCGTTAGTTCATTTTCTACAAACTATCAACTTAGGTCATGAACTGCACTATTTGAAACCGAGTCAGTGTTGCATACGACATACTTTACTACCAAGCTAGTGTCATCAGCAAGCAGAAATATTTTAGAGCTACCTGTAATGCAAGAGGGCACATCACTTATATAAACAAGGAACAGGAGTGGCTCCAACACTGATCCCTGGGGCACCCCCCACTTGACTGTACCCCACTCAGACCCCACATCACAGCCATTCTCGACATTGTGAATAATGACCTTTTGCTGTCTGTTGCTAAAGTAAGAGGTGAACCAATTGTGAGCTACTCCCCATATTCTGTAATGGTCCAACTCCTGGAGCAATATTTTGTGATCAACACAATCAAATGCCTTAGTTAAATAAAAACTATGTCTAGCGTTCAAAACATTTTGTTTAACCCATCCAGTACCTTACAGAGAAAAGAGAATATAGTATTTTCAGTTGTTAAACGACTTCTAAAGCCGAACTGTACCTTTGATAGCAAATTGCGTGATATAAAATGATGAATTATCCTTACATACACAGCCTTTTCAATAACTTTACCAAACACTGATAGCATAGAAATAGGTCTAAAATTATGTAAGTTATCCCTTTCTCCCTTTTTATAAAGTGAACTTAACACTGAGTACTTTAATCGTTCGGGAAACTGACCATTCCTAAAAGAAAAATTACAAATATGGCTAACATGTGCAGCACAGTACTTTAATTAACGCCAGATATCGCCTCACTGTCCTAAAAGATTCGTTGGTCATGCATCCCACATTGACATTTTCAGTTATTCCTTACAGTGTTGCTTTTCTGTTACCACTGACAACTATATGTAAACGCTGCTGCTCTCGATTGTTAAGTGAAGACTATCGGCCACTGCGTTGCCCATGGTGAGAGGTAATGTCTGAAATCTGATATTCTTGGCACGCTCCTGACATTGTGGAACTTGGAATATTGAATTTCCTAACGATTCCTGAAGTGGAATGTCCGATGCATCTAGCTCCAGCTACTACCACTTGTTCAAACTCTGTTATTTGTCGTTGTGTGGCCATAAACATGTTTGAAACCTTTTTACATGAAGCACCTAAGTACAAATG